>NW_007738411.1:9386-15623 GCF_000696425.1 Galeopterus variegatus | reverse complement strand
CTTGCCTTTTCATTATTTCCTCTCCTTATGGAGAGAACACCAGTACTAGGAAATGTTCCTCAAACCTGTGCTATCCTCAGGGAAAGCAGTGACTATAAAAACGTTAATTTGACAGTGATTACAGCTTCCCAGGGCTCACCTTGCTTCAAGTTTATTATGACTTCTGCTTAAGCTGACAGTGCAGGCTGCGCATCTCTTGCTCCAGCCCCTGCAGAGGTCTTTGTATTCAAGTTCTAGTCTCCCTTCTGTGGCCGCCCTGCCTTGTGTCTGCCTCACTTATCAACTGTGGGCAACTGTTTCAGCTCATTTCCCATAAGTTGAAAATAGCCAATTTAGCTAAGCTCCAAAGTTTAAATGAGCTTTGCCCTTCCATGTTGGGGAGCACATTTATACACTTACTTGATATAATTGGGTTAAAATAATTCTATTTTTAAAAATAGATTCCAATGTACATTTCTACGATATCATTTTTAAGATTTTACTTAGGAGGCACAGAACCTACTGTGCCATTCTGTGCTTTAAAATTAATGGCATATATGCCATGGATCCTATGAGGATAGACATTGGCATTATCATCAAGCAATTAGTTTTAAAAAAAATATTCCAGCCTGAAAAAAAGAATGCTTGCCCATCCTCCCATCATTAAACATTAATATAATGTATACTTCTGATTAAGAAAACTTTTTATTAAGTGATTGATGGAATAAAGAGAAATAGAATCGCAAGACAAAGTTTCAATAGTTTTCTGAATGATAATCAGAACTAAGGTGTGGTTTAGAGTGAAGTTGTTAGTTTATTGTAACATATTTATTCTTTTTTTTTCTTTTACCAAATGATCTGATCGCTCTCTTCATAGACAAATTTTTCATCTTCAAATTGGAGATGTTTCCTAGCTGGTAGGTGCATTATTTAGGTACAGATGGCAATTATAGGAATCTTAATTCTCTATGTAATGAGGAAATGTTATAGAGAGGGATTTTACATGTTAAACTAACTTCTTAGACTCCTCATTTGATTATCACAGTGAGCTAGTTAATGGTCCACTTTTGAAACATAAAAGCCTAAAACCTAAGTTCTAGTCAGGACCGGACCATCCAGTCGCTGGTGACCGAGATCCAGCCACCTGACTTTTGGAGCTTATGTTCATCTCCTGTGAAACATGGGTGGTAAGAATGTCTCTATTTATGTCATGAGCTTGTTGTGATAATCAGATGGGATGTGTCTAAGAAGCCAGTTTAACATGTAAAATCGATATCATATAATATATAGTTAATTTTATATTGAATATGATGCCCATTAATAAAGTAAAAAATATTTAACTTGGCCTGTAAGGCCTTTCATAGTTTGAAAAAAACACCTTTATATCTGATTTTCAACAAAACTTGATTATTCTCCCAAATCTCAATTGGTTTGTGTCCTGCACTTGGCCTGTAAGGCCTTTCATAGTTTGAAAAAAACACCCTTATATCTGATTTTCAACAAAACTTGATTATTCTCCCAAATCTCAATTGGTTTGTGTCCTGCTCATGCCTATTAGAATATTTAAATAACAGTTAAAGTAATAGTGGCTTACTTTTCTAAGATCATAAGATGACAGTTCAAGAGTTTCAATGAGGTCCCCTTATTCTCCGAGTTCTCGCTCATCACCCCTTCTTTGTTCCCTCATGGACACATCCCAGTCGTCAAGTGCAGGATCGGGGCAGGGAAAGGAAAAAAGGAAGAGAGAAAAGTACCAGCTGGGGTTTTCCCCTTTTATTAGAGAAGTAAAACTATTCCTAGTACACCTGCTAAAATTCTCTTCATATCACAATGTCCAGAAGGCACCACGTGCTTATCCTAGCTGCAAGGCCATGAAAGTATTTTCCTTTACAGAATCTTTTGTGAAATTCAGAGTCAGTGTGTGTGCTAAGGAAGTGAGAATCAATATTGAAATTTCACAGGGAACTCAGCAAACAGCTTCTCGCTCAATGAGTGAGAGAGAGAATGAATAAAAATTAACAATAAATTATTAGAAGATTTTTGGTGATAGTAAATGCTAATTCTTGCTGCTTTTAATGAGAGAGAGTTGACTTTGAAGACAAATGAATGAATCTCCTGTAATCTGACTTCCCACACACGCGCATGCTGCCCTGTCAAGCGGTGTACACTCTCAGACCGCCTTTTCATCTGCAGAATGTGTGATATTACAGCTTTTATTAAGTGTTCAAAGTGATCTTATATGTAAAGTTTTTCAACTCATGCCTGATTATAGTTAACCCTTAATATATTACCACTACTAATAATTATTACTTTTATTATTTTTGCAGTTATTAGCCAATGAGCCACATAAAACCATTCCACCAAGTATATCTCTTATCTATTTCCCCAGATTATACCCTATAGCATGAGTAATTTTTCTCTTCGGAGCTTTATTATTAGGTATCAATTGAATTGTGCCCGGCAATTGACATTAAGAACATAAACAGCTATTTTATTGGCAAAACATTTTGCTTCTATATAGGGAATACCATGGACTGTAGTTCCCCCTCCATGCCCAGGTATGGAATATGTCAGATACAGAAAGCTCTGTGGTTAACAAATCACGGTAATGTCCATTCATGTGATTGAACTAACCTCTCCTGTGAGGTAGGCAGCAAGGAATCATATGTTTTTTGGTGGTGGTGTTTTTGCATTTCTCTTTTTTAAAAGAAGAACTATGAATATGAAAGGACAACTGAGGATAGGATTTAAGGCACCGAGTATTTCGTTTATATGGTAACTCCTTGTTTTTAGGGTATGAATATGTAGTTGTCACTGCAGACACAGGAAGCACAAATCCTTATTTTGGAAACTTCACTTGGTTAAGGTAGATCTCCCCAAATCATGTTTCTCTAGACTTTTCTTCCATGCCATTTTATTTTTGTGTGTCCCTAGAGTGGTAAGGTGTAAGTCCTTGTCTTTTGGTTCTCACGAGAGATAGGCTGGAACTCTATTTGTTCACTATGAAATTTGTCTATTGAAGGGAGAATGGTATTTGAAAGATCTTAGCAAATTTTTAATTTCCATATTCACGCTTCAGGTACTCAACCATATGACCTCTTACTTTCCTTTGTGAATAAGAATCTTTCTGATTAGATGCATTTTGACATTTGACAAACTTCCTTCATTTACAAAAAAAAGTACAATCTCATCAGCAATGTACACAATGACATACTCAGATATAACTTTAATTATATAATTAACTCAAAATCCTTCAAAACATAATAGCTCTCACAGCTTGTTGTTGGTTCTAGACCAATACGTGTGCAGTTGAATGATCTTCCAACATAGAGGGGACAAGCAAGGGCTTTAATTTTTAATGCTAAAACCATAGCAAAATGCAGTTGAATTCCAGAACCCTCTTGTGAATTTCTGAAAGGACAAGTTCATCCCCAGCCTGCCTTAGATTCACAAGAATTTGAGTCCTCTAAAACTCAAAGAACACAGTTTCTTTTAACATTATGGATTGATTATATGTGAGAGGCTTAATGGCGTAAAATTTTTAAAAAGTGTCTGAATATAACTTCCATTCACCATGAATAAAATATCAGCGTGTGAATGTCTAGCATGTAAGCCCTGTTCTCCCCTAATGTCACATTCACTTACTAGTCAATAAGGATGGACTACAGTACCCTGAATTGTCTCATCTTTTTTTGAGGTTCAGGTTAAAGAGGTTTGCTAATCTAGACCCTCTCGACGTCATACCTATATAGCAGAGCTTTTTCTTCATGTAGCCTTGGTAAATTTTAAGCTATTCATTTAATGATTCCTAAAATTTTAAAATATATTTATGGCTATTTTATATATTTTCATATTTTTATGTCACTCGGAATAAATACCTATAATGCATATAATTCTCTAGAGAACTTCCAAGCTCCTCAACCTACCCTATTCAAATGTGCAACTACTTCCTCAGAATTTGTTATCCCTCTACTGCCCTCCTTTGCACAACTGTAATCTGACATACAGCTTTTTATATTTTAATCATGTATTTGCTATTATTGTCCATTTTCATGCACTCAGACATTAGCTTCATGAGATCAGCATTTTTTAAAATCTGAGAGTATAGAACAAATCTGGTATATAGTAGGCCTTCCATAAATACTTTTGAAAATTTTAGTGATGTTTTGTACTCATTTTCCACCAGCATAAAGCTATACTTTAGTAACTTTTATAGCAGTAAAAACATACTCACTAGAGTATAAGCCTTTGGGATAGTAACGACCCCTAATTTGTCCTAGTGTTCCCGGCACCTAGCCTGAGGTCTTCCGCGTACTAGTTAATTAACGGATACTTGTTTAATAAGTAAAATATAACAAAATAGAAATTAAATTTTCCTGCCTTTTGTATATAAAAACACATGCATTCTGTGAATTATGAATACTAATAAAGCAGCTAAAGAAACAGATAAATTATCTCCTTAGGAAAAGATATTATTTAAAATGTTTAAGTATTATGTTTGGCTATGAATCTAAATGCCATGCTGTTTCACGCTCTTGTCATAAGAGTCACCTTTTATTTTCAATGATTATTATGTTCAGAAATAATGGATGTGTTGCTCAAATATATGTACATAGATTTACAGCATTTAATACCTGAACTATATAATCTATAACCACTGGGACTGTGGATTCCTCCTGCCTTGGGCACTTCTACAATGTAGTGGCATAAACTCATCCATCTTTAATTACTGATCAAGGTTCTTAGTGGGATTCTCCTAAGGATGAGTTGAATTCACCTAAGGATGGCAGAGAACGAGAATTGGGGGTGACTGAGGACCGCCTGACCACAGCTTTCTTTTTAACTGATAACTGGTGAGCTTTGACTAAGATTTCTCTCCTTGCAACGAGAAAAACAAACAGACCAATTTAAGGTTCTCTTTAATGTTGTTGGTAATGAATAAATTTCCTTTTTAGGGTCTCAGGAAAATGCCCTACAGAGGGAGTCTGGAGTATACTTTGTTTCTGAGGTGGGATAAAACAGTGAAGCAGGTGGTGGAGGAAGACTGGGAATATTTGTGCTGTTTGGGAAAATGGTGATTGAGTAAGGGATTTGGAAGAGGGAAAATTATCTTTGGATTTTTCTATCAATATATACACCATATAAAAAAGAAGAAATCGGATTGCATTAAAATGAACTGAATTAGCAAAATATGGTGGGAAAAAATATCTTTGGCACTTTATCTGAAAGAAGAGAGAACATCTGCAATACATGGTTGCATGAGTCATTCCATGCACGTTGACAGCTACAGAAAAGGCAAAAGAGAGAAGGACAAATAGGCTTCTGGAATTATTTTAAGAAAGTTACTAATTACACTACTGTTGGGAAGTAAGCACATTTTTACTTTACTCATGCTTATTACATATAAAGAATTTTAGAAAGTCATTTGATTATTGTAAGAAAATTAACTTCATACTTTATATGAGAAAAGAGCTAATGTAGATGGTCTCATTAAAAATGATTTTAAAATGTATTATACCAAGGAACATGAGAATAAGTTTACATAGTGGCATTCTGGAAAGTTCAGGCTCTGTAGCCATTGGACCTGGTTTCCAATTTCAATTCCTTCTTTAGCTGCGTGACCTTGGGCAAGTTAATTTTGTTTCCTTATCTGCAAAATGAGGAAATTACAGTATCTAAGCATTATCATGAGGATACTTGAAACAATATAGGTTAAGGATTTAGACCCCTGCACATCACATTAAGTACTGAAGTGCTCAACAAAATTAGCTATTCTTATTACAATCAGGAGGAGATAGAACTCTCTACTCTCTTTGGAACACTGTCTTCGTAGTCTTGGGCTTGTTTTGAAAAATGACAATGTCATTATTATTTACCAAAAGCATATGAAACACTAAACCTTTATTCATACATAATTAATTTGTAATGAAATCTATTCCATCAATTCTGAAATGTACAGTTTCTCTCACATTTTAACATCTCTGAAACAGGGGTGTGCTTGCCATTGGTGGCACCTTCCAATCCCTGTTGGCCAGGTGGTGGTCAAAAGATAGAAGTCATTGCCAATGTTATCCCTGGTAGTGGGACTCTACAAACTCAATCTCTCTCTATTTCATTTAGTCATTTAACAACCATATGATGAAGGGTCTGAATCCTGACCATTACCAAAACTTTCCATATATAGGATTTGCTAAATTCAAAAAGGCATTGGCCTCAAAACTTGCAGAAGATGTTTATGGTGTGAAAAGCGATGCCGGA
>NW_007738411.1:7398-8595 GCF_000696425.1 Galeopterus variegatus | reverse complement strand
GTAGTCTTGGGCTTGTTTTGAAAAATGACAATGTCATTATTATTTACCAAAAGCATATGAAACACTAAACCTTTATTCATACATAATTAATTTGTAATGAAATCTATTCCATCAATTCTGAAATGTACAGTTTCTCTCACATTTTAACATCTCTGAAACAGGGGTGTGCTTGCCATTGGTGGCATCTTCCAATCCCTGTTGGCCAGGTGGTGGTCAAAAGATAGAAGTCATTGCCAATGTTATCCCTGGTAGTGGGACTGTACAAATGCAATCTCTCCATATTTCATTTAGTCATTTAACAACCATATGATGAAGGGTGTGAATCCTAATCATTACCAAAACTTTCCATATACAGGATTTGCTAAATTCCAAAAGGCATTGGCATCAAAACTTGCAGAAGATGTTTATGGTGTGAAAAGCTATGCAGGAGACATTAATGAACATTTTTTTAATCAAATGTTAAATCTCTAAGGCTTTTTATATCACTACTGTGTCAAAAAGTTTGTAGAAAAACTTGGGATTGTAAAAAAGGCTTAGGAATACATGCTAATTTTACTTGTATTTTCTATGTATTATGTGAACAAAATTGATATAGCATAAGCTATGTATTTTAATATGTGTAAAACATCTCTTTTAAGGTGTGGAATAAAAGTCTGATTAATAAGAAATCACTATGACATAATTTATTGGTGGTACATAAATGAATAAGATATCTTACAGTCAACATACAATATTGCAGTATTGCTTAGTTCATGACAAGTTCATTGATCAGCCCTAATTTGGAATATATAGCAAAGGGGTGACAAGTACATTCTTTTTGTGGTTAACGTTATTTTAAATTACATCAGGAAAAAAAGAATACTGAACTATATGCATAAATAATAATTTCCACATATCTGTGTAATTAATTCATTTAAGACACATTTTTGGCCCTAGCTTTGGTTAATAGTGTAAGAACTTAAGAGTTCCTCAATATATTTAGATTTGGTTTATTATAGAAAAAACAATCCTAATATTCATATGGCATAACAAAAAACTCTGAAGAGCTAAAGCAATCCTGAGCAAAAATAAATAAATAAATAAAGCTGAAGACATTACACTACCCAACTTCAAATTAAACACAAAGCTATAGTAAACAAAAATAGCATAGTACTGGTATAAAAACAGACACTTGAACCAAAAGAAAAGAACAGAGAA
>NW_007738411.1:5656-6796 GCF_000696425.1 Galeopterus variegatus | reverse complement strand
CAGAATGGGAGAAAATATTTGCAAACTATGCATCTGACAAAGGTTTAATATCCAGAATATAAAAGGAACTCAAACAACTTAACTGCAAAAATAAATAAGTAGGTAGATAGATAGATAGATAGATAGATAGATAGATAGATAGATAGATAGATAGATAGATAGATAGATAGATAGATAGATAGATAGATAGATAGATAGATAGATAGATAGATAGATAGATAGATAGATAGATAGATAGATAGATAGATAGATAGATAGATAGATAGATAGATAGATAGATAGATAGATAGATAGATAGATAGATAGATAGATAGATAGATAGATAGATAGATAGATAGATAGATAGATAGATAGATAGATAGATAGATAGATAGATAGATAGATAGATAGATAGATAGATAGATAGATAGATAGATAGATAGATAAACAAATAAATAAATAGATAGATAGATAAATAATAAGGAAGAAGAAAGAAAGAAAGAAATACCAATTTAAAAAATAGACAAAAGGAGCTGAATAGGCATTTCTCAAAGGAAGACATACAAATGGCCATCAGACTCATGAAAAAATGTTCACCATCACTCAGCATAAGGGAAATTCAAATCAAAACCACATGTTTGCCTGGAAAATACAATATTTTTCCCTCATTTCTGAAGGATAGTGTTGCTGGGTACAGTAATCTTGGCAGGCAGGTTTTTTGTCTTTTAGTATTTTGAAAATATCATACCATTTTCTTCGGGCCTATAGAGTTTCCGTTGAGAAGTCTGCTGTTAGGGGCTGATAGGGGCTCCCTCCTGTCTGATAGGGGCTCCCTTCCAGGTGACTTGATGCTTTTCTCTTGCTTATTTTAAGATTCTCTCTTTCAGTTGTACTGTTTTAGTTTTGCCTTTTTTACTACAGTGTGTCTTGGAGAGGATCTTTGGGGGTTGAATCTGTTTGGGGATCTTAAGTCTCCTGGATCTGAAGGTCCATGTCTCTCCCTATACCTCAGAAGTTTTCCATTATTATTTCATTGAATAGTTTCCCCATGCATTTTCCTTTCTCCTCTCTTTCTGGAACACCCATGATTCAAATGTTTTTGCACTTAGATTTCCTCATTTTTTGAAATTCTTTTTTCCTTTTTCTTTTGTCCACCTGGGT
>NW_007738411.1:0-248 GCF_000696425.1 Galeopterus variegatus | reverse complement strand
GACTTCTCAAAAGCCAAGAGAGAGACAGCTTGATAAAAACCTGAGCCATGTCAGACATAAAGGTGACTCACTGTATATATGTAACTACAGTGTTGTGGGTACAACATATAGTCAGTTAAATGATTTGTGCTGATGGTATTTAAAATAGTTTCATTGGATTAACTTATATACAGGAAGAGACCACAAGCAGAGTATGTTCCTGATTAAAATAGCCAAGGACATGTGCTCTTCTATAAAATTAGATGCTC
>NW_007738410.1:44025-44450 GCF_000696425.1 Galeopterus variegatus | reverse complement strand
TTTATGCCACTGGTTAATTCTCAGAAGTGTATTTTGTATCCCTGTTCTTGGAATTGAAACTGGCAGTTAATGTTTATATTTCAAAACTTTAGAGATTTCTTCACTTTATAATCAAGCTTCTGTTAGAAATGTACAAATTTAATTAAATAGGCAGTCTGCCATTTTAAGCTAGCTATTTCCTTTCAATATAACATAAGTTATTCAATTACTTTCTAAAAGCAAAGGTGTAAGGAAAAATCTTTAATCACTTCTGGCAAACCCAAATTAAAGCTAATTAGATTTATGAAGAGTATCTGCGTGTATAGAGGCACAAGAAGAGGTAAATTTAAAGGGACAACCCTCTGGTATCTCAGGGTATGTCCTATAACCGGAGGGTATAGGATGAACAGAATGGATTGTGTTATAGGATGAATGCATCTCTTCTT
>NW_007738410.1:41319-42015 GCF_000696425.1 Galeopterus variegatus | reverse complement strand
AAAGTTGAGATTCCGAACGCTTATATGACTTACCCAAGGTAATGGGTAAGTTACCCATTTGATAAGTGGTGGAACAAGCATTAGAATTAAAGTTTCAGGATGCCCAAATTATACCATGTTCATCACTTTTATGTACAACCCAGAAGTAACTGGGCATCGCAAGGTCATCACTACGAATCCACCTGTGACCATCGAAAAGCATTCCATTTGATTTTCCTAAGTTCCTGTAGCTTCTTTCCTCTGACTCCAAGATTTTCTACCAATATAACCTGATTCAGCCCTTCCCATAATAGTGACAAGGACCCTTCCTCCAACGAGTGCTAACTTCTCATGCCTCTATTAAAATTCAGTTCCCAGCAAGTATTAAATAAATGTAGCAACTTTGTTGATGATTTGGTGAGAGGCTGTTTACCATCTCACTACCATCTGTCTCTGAATTCCTTACCTCTTCCTCCACCTCCACAGAACACCAGCCAGATTACATCCCCTCCTCCAACAAGTTCTGCCCATAGTAAGTGCTAAGAAGGCTTTTTGAGAAATTTCTTAAAAATGCAGTACTCAAACATGGCCATGCAAGGAATTCTGCAGGATGGTTTTTATATGTCATTGAAATACATTGTTTGTGACATACATGCAACAGTATACATGCTTATTTATATTGGCATATTACTCTAATTTTCATTGCTTTCAATGTCT
>NW_007738410.1:30973-39482 GCF_000696425.1 Galeopterus variegatus | reverse complement strand
GCACCCTGTACCACCAAACACCTGCACTTGCAGTCAGCTATCCTTCTAATATTGTACTTTTACTTATATTGATATTCATTGTTTTTATTACTATGGCTATGTAAAAACTCCTCAAGTCTGAACAATGAAGTGTACTATGATTACTTTTCTTTTTCTATTCAATAAAATTATCTTTTCTGTTACTCAGTTTTTTATTTACTTACAATTAAAACAAACTAGAGCACTCCCCAGTTGTATAAATCTTCTCTCAAACTATTAAATGTTTTATGCATTCTATCAATTTTATCTTCCTAAAACTATCTCTTTGGAGCATTCTTACCTGCTCCAATCTTGACTTATAGCTCCCTAGCTCTGCAACATAGTCTTTATTTTGAAATCTTACTCTAATACCACTCTAAGGGAATGGGTGCTCCTTGACATTTTTATTTTGGTTTTCTGGATTCTGTGTCTTCTCTTTTTTGTTTTATTCTCTCCTTTTGATGGGGGCACATCCTCCAATAGACTTCTGAGAATGGTTTCTGGAGATGAAAATTTTAAAGAACTTTTATATCCAACATAAAGATGTCTTATTTTATCTGAACTTTTAGAGATAATTAGCCTGGATATAAAAATCCTAATTCTCTCGGAATTTTTAAGACATTTTCTCATTGTCTTCTATCCTCTAGTATTGCTAGTGAGAAGAATAAAATTATTCTAATTCTTGATTCTTCACATGAAATTCATGGTTTTCTTTCTAAAAGTTTACAGAATCTTCTTCATCCCCATTTTTCTAAAATTCCACAACCATGAACCAATCATGTGCCTTAATATTCTACTTCCATTCTGGAAACTCATTAGAACTTTTCTTGAATTATTTTTTGATGGTTTCCTTAATTCTCTTCTGCTAGAACTCCTGTTATTAAAATGTTTCATTCNGGGTCCCGAGCAGAGGAGCTTTTGTTCTCTTGGAGTTGGGGCACACCACCCTCCCAGCACACGGATGAGTTCAGCTGTCCAGAAGCTCTATGCTCTTGGGTTTTTAATGGAAGCTTCGAAGGCATGGCAGACAAACATGGAGAAATGTGATTGGACAAAAAGGGTATGATCTAAAACTAGTAGACTCAGTGGAGAAACTCAGCAAGGCCTGCTTGTTCAGGTTCTTCTTGGTCTTCCTGTCCAGCATGCCTCCCTCTTGGGCATGGGGCAGGGCCCCTTCTGGAATGGGGGGTCTTAGGATAAGTTAGGTTAGATAAGGTTAGTTGGAAAATTTCCTGCCTCAGGAAGAAAAAGGAGCAGGTAAAATGAGGGCAGGAAAAGATCAAAGAGAAAGACTTTGTTTTCTGAGGCCTACTTCTGAGGCCTAAAGGGACCCAACATTATAACAAAAGAACAAGGGTATGGGAGTTACAAGCCAGGAACCACTGATGGAAACCAACATGTATATCATAATATCACACTATCAACTATCACAGTTACAAATGCATAGGGAAACAAAAAATAATAAAACTAATTTTTACTTAGTACACTGTAATTTAAAACATTAAAAACAATGAAAATTTTAGTGATTTCCTTCTTCAGAAAGAGCTTGCTGCCTTCTTGTGTTTTAACTTACAATACTAAAAAGCATCTTTTGTACATCTTGGTAAATTGTCATACTTTTTTCTGAGTTTGGATCAGTTTCCAAACATTTATCCTTTTTGCTTTTAATGTCATGAAATTCCTCTGAGAGGTCTTCAACATGAATTATTTTGCCAGTGTCACTTCCTCTGAGACATCTTCATCCTTTTCATTATAAACACTTTCATCCACATAAAATATATGACAATTATTGTATCTACTTGCTTTAGCCAATCCTTGGAATCTAGGTGCAAATTTCATAGCAGTATTCTTTTCTGATCTAGCAACGTCACAAGATAGCTTATCACTAATCAATTCACACAAACATTTGAAACCAGCCTTTGCTGGCAATAAAAAGTTTCTTCTTCCATTCTCTTGTAGTTACCATTTCCTTTTCATGTTGAAACTGACATCAAAACTTTGACCCGAACACTCGCCAAATTAATTTTTCATTACACTCTTCAATCCAACCATAAGTGCTTTCTGTTCCTAGCACAATTTAAACTAAAGGATGTTGAAGCAATTGTACCTTGTTTTTTCATATCATTGAACTTTTACAATATGGTTTTCACAGACCTAGGCCTCTTCAAATCTTTCTTTTGCTATCACCATTTTTAGATCTTCTAACCATACACAATTTCACTTCCTGCAAAACTTTCCATTCTTTTGCTGCACTTTCATCTTTCTTGCCCAATTCCTTCTTTTCACTATCCGTTCTTGTAAAACATCATACAGGTATATCCCAGGGAGACAAGGAGGCAACTCAACTATACACTTTGCTGTCTGTGCATGAACTAGCAGATGTGTAGTAACCAATCACTGACAAACTTTGAGAGAAGTGATGTGATTGGTCAGTGATCATGATGTGCACCTATATTACTTAGTGACTGTGGGCAGAAGGGCTAACGGAAAAGTGTGTATACTATGTAATTACTCATAGTTGATATACACGGTAACTGAAATTTGAACTGTATTGCTGAGGGACTGATGCTATAAACTAAACTGAGCAGCTGGTATCTGAAATTCATAAATATTGGAGCCATGAAAAGTTAAGAACAGCCTCTATATCTCTTATTTTGACAGGGACATCAATGATAGTATTTAAACTGCTCTTCTTCCCGCACACCCATTGTTTCCTCTAATTTATTTTTTCCATATTTGCTTATCTGTCTGTTTCTTCTAAAATCGTTTTGTTCTCTACTTTGATGTTAGATATTTACCTCACGATCTTATACACAGGGTCTTCTGGGCTTACTAAAGCTAGTATTACTATATCGTATATTTCTAAATAGCTAGAAATCACCACAAAGAAAAGATAAATACTTAGGTGATGAATATGCTTTCTACCCTAAGGGAATCATTGGACAATATATGCACGTATTGAAACAACACACTGTACCCCACAAATATGTATAGTTAAAAAAAAAACTTTAAGTTCATGGAGATTGTATATTATGAAGAAACTATAATGGATTGCAAAATTTTTTTACACCCAAACAAACTCGTACTAACATGTTATAACATGCTTGAACAGGATATAGTTCCAGGCACTGAGAAGGATGAGACATCAGTTTGAAAAGAGCCCCTATCAGAGCAACATGAATTCTGCTGAAATTAAAGCAAGAACAAACATCAAAGTTAGGTGAAGCTTGGGTGGAAGAATGGTGAAATCATTGATACTTCATGAAAAGTTTATGAGAACAATGCTCCAAAGAAACCAGCAGTTTAAAAATGGATAACTCCTATTAAGAAGAGATCAGACAATGCTGAAGATGAAGCCTGCAGCAGCAGATTGCCTATGTCAATTTGCAAGAAAAAAAATTAATCTTCTTTGGGCCCTAATTAAAGAGGACCGACCACTAAGTGCAGAACACCATTAGCCAACACCATGGACACCTCAACTGATTCAGCTTACACAATTCTGACTGAATAATTAAAGCCAAGCAAGCCTACTGCTCAATGGGTGCCAAAACTGTGGCACCTAGATCAGCTGCAGGCAAGAGCTAAGCTTTCAATGGAAATTTAAACCAGTGGGATCAAGAAACTCGGGCATTTCTCTGAAGAATTGTTAGTAGGAGATGAAACATGGCTTTACCAGTACGATAAAACAGAAAGCCATGGCTACCAAGAGGTGGAAGTGGGCCTGTCAAAGCAAAAGCAGACCTTTGTTCTGGTCAAGAACAAAGGTCATGGCAACAATGTTTTGGGATGCTCCAGGCATTTTTCTTGTGGACTTTCTGGAGGGCCAAAGAATGATAACATCTGCTAATTAGGAGTGTTTGGCAAAAGTTACCTGAAGCTTTAGTAGAAAAACACCTTGGGAATCTTTACAAGAGAGTTCTTTTCCACCATGAATGCCCTTGATCATGCTTCTCATTAAAAAAGGGCAATTTGGGGAGAGTTTCAATGGGAAATCATTAGGCATCCACCTTACAGTCATGATTTGTTCCTTCTACCTTCTTTTTGTTTCCTAATCTGAAAAAATCTTTAAAGGGCACCCATTTTTTTTTTCAGTTAATAATGTAAAAAAGACTGAACTGACATGGTTAAATTCCCAGGACCCTCAGTTCTTTAGGAATAAACTAAATGGCTGGTATCATTGCCTACAAAAGTATCTTGAACTTGGTGGAGGTTATGTTGAGAAATAAAGTTTATGGTTTTTATTTTTATTATTTTCATTCCATTTTTCCATTAAATTTTTGAAGTCCCCTCATCTATAAGAGTGGGGACTAAATATTCACACGTAGAGGTTATTCATGTGGCTTTAACTGCTGGGTGATCTGACCAGGCCATTTCTTAGAGAATAACCTATGTTAATGCCTTGAAGTCTTATCTTTGGAGATGGTCAGATTCTCCATAAAACAGTTTTCAAATCTCCTTTCTAGACTATACGTCTTGCTACCTGTCTCCTAGGAGCTGAGTGGGAAAAGAAGACCCAGGATCTTCATATCCATTTCCCATTAATGCTCATATTTTCAGTTTGGTTCCTTTATTCTCAACCATGCCAGTTCAGAGACCTCTTTTTTAGTCTCTCCAGAGACTAAACCTTCAAGTGTTCTGCTATTGTTAAGGATGGGCAGTCAGACTACTTGCTGCTTTGGTCCCACCTTCATCTCCACTTGCAGAGGTCCATTATGCCACCAGTTGCAGAGTTTAATAGGGTTGGTGGTTGTAAATATTGCTGCTTCTTGACTCTCCTCATTGCTAGTTTAGGGTTCAGCTCTCTGCCTTAACTTACCACCTATCCACCTTCTTTCTAGTTTTCTAAATTTGGTTGCTAGTTTCCCATTTCTTTGTTCTTGTAGGTTTATGTTTGTTGGGAAAACAGAATAATTTAATCAGGCTCCCCTCAACTCAGGGCCGGTTGGGGGTGGTTCAGTAAACATTGTGTGTGGGGGTGGTGGAGAAAGTGCACCTTCATGGGCTGCCACTTTGGCTGTTTACTGCCTGGGGCAGCCACCATCAGCACAGCCATGCTTTTCCCAACCTACAGCTTCCAAGGACCTTTTGGATGGTTACCTAGCTCATAGGCCTGCATGAAGCGGTCTGGTGACCCAGCCTGGAGTGTGAGGGGTCTGGGGACCCAGCCTGGCAGGGTTTGTGTAAAGGGTTTGTGACCCAGTCTGTGAATGGGCTTGAGGGGTCTGGGAGCTCCAGACCCAGCCTTAGCTTGACAATTGGCCCAGTCTGTGTGGGTAAAAGAGCTGACAATTGGCGTGGTCAAGTAGCTTTACAACATTTTTTCAAACAAAAACTTTGTTGTCATTGTGGAGTTTTGTGAGAGAGAAAAGCTTAAATATATGTGATCACTTCACCATTTTTTTTTTTTTTTTCCTTTTTTTGTCTTTTTTTGTGTCCGGCAACGGATCGCAACCCTCCGTCATTGGGGAGTTTTGTGAGAGAGAAAAGCTTAAATACATGTGATCACTTCACCATTTTCAATTTGAATCCTCTCATTTTGACAAAAAGTAATATACCAATGGGTGTTTTTCAATACTCTGCTCTAAATCCTTAATGAAATTGAATCCCATGTATAGTTAGGAGATGATAAATGTGCACTTTATTGTTCTTTTCTGATTTTGACTAGTTTCATAGAGTAAAAGATTTAATTTTCTTTCTGTTACTTTGCTTCTAGAGATGTTAATAAAGGCTTTACTGTTTGTCATTGATCTTAATGCTTTCATTATCAAAACTGTATAAAATCAACCATAAATATTGTAAGAGCATTTTATATAAATGATTTATAGCACTTTCTCGAGATGGCTTCAATAGCCTTGTTCAACTGCATCTCCTGGCGTTTTTAATAACTCAATATACTCTGTCGTCCTCATCTGTTTTGATTTAAGGTTGATTATACAGACATGCTGCGCTGCAAAAAGCCACCTGATCACTCACTTCTGTAGTGCCATGCATGCATTCAACTCAAGGTAGCATAAAACTGCTACTGTTAAATTATACCTATTTTATTAGGTTTCTCCTGAGTAGATTACCTAGAACAACTTTGGGAAATTAAACATTAGACGTTTTCATAGAAAATCATGTCACTGATTTTTAAAACCCGCTCAATTTAACCTGCCGCTGATTCCCTAATGGGCAATTCTCTGACTGTATCCCTAGGGGGAAATATATTGAACACAGGCGAAGGTTAAGGCAGAGGAGTACTGTGAGACCAGGAGGCAGCCAATCAGATGGAGAGGGTCTAAAGCTCTGTGCCTTCAGGCAAGCAGCACCAGGCTGAGCTGGCTAGTCTCCTTTTATTGCGGATGAACAGCACATACATGTTGTAAATGTTCCCTATGTTGGCTGCAGCTACCAAGCCGACCCCGTAGCTAAGAAGAGAGGGATACATGCCCAAGCAACTCATTCTGCACAGCAGCCGACAACTCGCTATTCCTGTGCTGGAATGTTCTCATGCAAAGGTATTGGTTCTTTTTCATTCAGTTCCTATATTTCTTAAGAGTTAGGGGAAGCAGAGATGCTGGTGCTGAAGGAAGATCTCTCTGCTTTCTAGTAATGCTTTGTTCCTGTTCTCATTCTAAATGCCAGCTTTAAAATGGTTAATCTCTGGGGGAGACGATACTAAGCAGAATAAAGGAACACTTTGCATTGCTTAAGCTGACTGTGCACAGACCTTTTATTAGGACGGACTCTTTGTTAAGGTTGCTATTGTTCTGAAGGTAAGCCAGTTAAAAATGCAGCTTTAAATCATCACATTCTGTTACATTTATAACTAAGGAGACCCAGGAGGGAAAACGGGGATGGGAGGGTTTTGGAAGGGAGGGTTACATATCTTAAAGGTTGCTGCAGTTTATCTGCCAGCCTCCGAGAGAAAAAGGGCCAATTGCTAATCAAAGGTGGAGAAAGAGAATTTGGTCAGTATGAGGATTGGAAGGGAGGGTTACATATCTTAAAGGTTGCTGCAGTTTATCTGCCAGCCTCTGAGAGAAAAAGGGCCAATTGCTAATCAAAGGTGGAGAAAGAGAATTTGGTCAGTATGAGGATTACTCTATGCTTAAGACACAAGTTTTATAAAAAATGAACGCTTTGCATATTTTTATAGTGCTTGATGGCTTAATTATCATGTATTACTGACAGCTGGTGTAATCATCCAAAAGTCATCAGCATATTAGGAGCTCTTGTTTTAGTTGCCAAGGTAATTGGAAGGATAATTTAATATGTTACAGAGTAACAAAAGACCCATGAGAAACATATTGCATTAGGTGAGGCATGAGATTGCTTTGTGGAGCATTTATGTTTGAGAGCGAGTCTCTTCTTTTGTCTCTTGTCTCCGTCAATTATCTGTTAGAAGAAATGGATAAAACAGAAACTTCCATCCTTAGCATACATTTAAGCTAACACAATTATTTATTCTGTACATTAGGCAAGATGTAATTTATGCCTAAGACATTAAATTGTTAGTCCTGCGGAAAGGTTTCACTGGTAAATTGTTCATTGTCCTCCGTGGGACGTTTGAAATCACACATCAGTGGCTTATGGATAGTGAGAGGAAAGAAATTGTTTTTGCAGGGAGCAGAAATGAATGCAAGGAGTGGTCTGCTCCATTTTCTAGTTATCTCTAAAAAGCATGGCATATAGAAATTTTAATCTTCACAGCAAATTATCAGAGCTAATATTTTTATAGTACATCTCTGAAAGCTCTCATAGGTAATGCAGATTCTTTGTATAGTTATTTTTTAAAAGAAGGACAATATTAACACATAGGTTACAGTTTCTAAATTGCCAAGCCAGTAGTATCTTTTCTTCTCTTTTTTATTCATTTATTTATTATTTTGGTCTGTGGAGCTAAATACACTTTGCCTTGTAACAAACACCATCAATTAAGCTAATGTGATACATTTTGTGATTTTTCAGTTACTCTGAATATTTATAGCGTGCATGATTTTATTTATAAACTATCATAAGCAAGTAAATATAATTTATTATAATAAATAATATAATGTTTTGGTGACGGATATGCTAACTATTGTGATTCGATCATTATTCAATCTATGCATGGATTGAAACAACAAATTGTACCCCATAAACATATATGATGAGAAAAGAATAAAACAAAAACTAAACAAAAGAGATGATATGAAAATTAAAATTCTAACTTTTAAGATTTAAAAATCAACTATAAAATAAAAATAAGAATATTTTTTTATGTAAATGAAATGATCGCCTTATTTATATCTATGCTTTTGAAAAGACATTGAAGGTAAATCAGCCAATTAATTAGATGATTATAGGGAGCCCATTAGCAACTTTGATGAAGGGTAATGCTAATGGAAATGTAAGAGCTAGGGTTATTCTGCAGGAGAGAGTTCAGAAGGACAGTATCTTGTATTTGAACTGTAAAAAGTGTCCTCATACCTAAGATGATGTAAAATCTATTGCTACAAAAGGAAGAATA
>NW_007738410.1:22622-30961 GCF_000696425.1 Galeopterus variegatus | reverse complement strand
TTAAAATTCTAACTTTTAAGATTTAAAAATCAACTATAAAATAAAAATAAGAATATTTTTTCATGTAAATGAAATGATCGCCTTATTTATATCTATGCTTTTGAAAAGACATTGAAGGTAAATCAGCCAATTAATTAGATGACTATAGGGAGCCCATTAGCAACTTTGATGAAGGGTAATGCTAATGGAAATGTAAGAGCTAGGGTTATTCTGCAGGAGGGAGTTCAGAAGGACAGTATCTTGTACTTGATCTGTAAAAAGTGTCCTCATACCTAAGATGATGTAAAATCTATTGCTACAAAAGGAAGAATAAAAAGAGCAGGCAGAATGTAATCTCAGAAAATAAGGGTAAAGTATTTCAATCCTTTATTTCAGTAGAGTATTTCAGGACAGCAAGAGACAGGTTAACTTAAGGAACGGATTAAAGCAAAAAAAGGGGCATCTCTTTTAGGGGCAGTATAGGGATAAAATGACAGACCAAGACTGGCCGTTGACACCAGGCAGGCCTGGGTTACATCCCAGCACCACACCACCTGCTCCCTGTGTAAGCTGGGTAGATTAGCCCTACATCTGATTTGAGAGTTGTAAGAAGTCCACATAATTATGAGTAGTTCCTGAAAATTTAAGAAGGGAGAATTATAAAGATATGATAACAAAATAGATTCTCACCTCATTGGGGCTGATTGGGTGGACGTGGTAAGTCCTCAGAAGAAGGGATTGACCACTGTGGACGCAGCAGAAAGGCCCTTATTAGAATCTTCAGTTCTGTCCTCACCCTCCCCATTCTTTCACCTTTCAAATAATATCTACACTTCCACCTTCTGAGAGCATTACCTTTAGTTTAATGCTTTGAATCCTATTGAAATGCAAATAGCCTTGGGAAGCACACTCTAAGATGTTATTACACCTTGGTGTTCTGGCGGGATCTGAGAGCAGAGGCTGCCAAGAGGATGCTGAGAAGAAGAGAGATTTTTTAGGAGGAATGAGAATACCAGGCAAAAAAGTTGCTATATTGAAATGCAAATAGCCTTGGGAAGCACACTCTAAGATGTTATTACACCTTGGTGTTCTGGTGGGATCTGAGAGCAGAGGCTGCCAAGAGGATGCTGAGAAGAAGAGAGATTTTTTAGGAGGGATGAGAATACCAGGCAAAAAAAGTTGCTACTAAGGGGGGAAGAGCTAACTGGAGAGTTTGGAGTCTGGGAAACATATCCTGCAATACCAAGATAACTTCACAAATGCCTACAGGGAGACCAGGTTAACTAGAAGCATACAGTTGGGCTGTGGGTCCAAAATAAAGTTGTAAGCCTGGGTAGGCAGCAGTCTTGGTGAGAAATATGATACACTCAAATTTTGGTTTTTTGGTCCTCTATGAGGATGTTTGCTATAAGTGGTGACTTTTGTGCTGTTTGTAGGAAGAACTTATTTTCTGGCATGACGGGGAATAAACAAGAGGAAAAGGAAGTGAAATGTAAGAGACAGAGCAAAATTTTAACTTTTGTGGCATAGAAATTTTTGCCAGGGTACATGTGAGGAGAGAATGTGAAAAATGGTTTTGTTGA
The DNA here is from genome assembly GCF_000696425.1 of Galeopterus variegatus. NCBI lineage: Eukaryota > Metazoa > Chordata > Mammalia > Dermoptera > Cynocephalidae > Galeopterus > Galeopterus variegatus. Next base: position 29,399 of record NW_007738410.1, on the reverse strand, counting down.
AAATTAACTCTAGCTATATGCATGCTAAACTTTGATCTCAGCAAAGAAGAGCAACGCAGCCCCTGAGCAAGAATGAGCTCGAATTTGTGTAGCCCTCCAAACTCTCCCTATTCAGGGTAGCTCAATTGTATCTCCTTGATTTTCTCCAACTTGAAATTAATCCTTTGCTTCTACCTGTATAGGAGTGATTAGATCTAGGAAGGTTGCATGCCACTTGAGGACCTTATACTTCGGGTGCTGCCCAGGCAGTGTGGTTAATGGGAGGATCCTGATATTCCCAAGGTCATCCCCACCCGCTGGCTGGTGCTTCAGTGCTACCTTTAATCCCAATGAAATGCAAACACCTTTGGGTGAAGGAACACTATAAAAAGTTATTTTAACTTTCTGTCTTCTACTATTTTTTATATTCTGCCTTCTTTTTCTGTCACACAGAAAATATAGCATAAGCATTTGCTCAACCTTTTAACACAATTAATTTCCCAAGAGGTCCTTCGATGCATGCACATTGAACTACCGAGCTACCTAAGTTACATGATGGATAAAGTGGCCAAATTAATAGCTTCAATTCGACTTCACAATAAATTCTGTGAATCAAGAAAAATACACCTTTGTTCAACATCTTTCAGCCGCCTCAGGTCACTGTATCCTGGAATCCTATGGTACTGCTGATACCAGGGAATTATTGTTTATGCCCAAGCAGATCTGATAAATCCACATGGATGCAGTAATGGATCGCTCTCATTAGTACAGGAGCCAGATCCAGAATGTGCAATAATGTCAGGGAGGTCTGGTGAGAACAGGTGCAAAGGGACAGCAGAAGTATTTGCTCCCTGCCGGGAAGTGGGGGTTGGCTTCTAAGAGGGGTGAAGGCCAGAGACTATAGGGCAGTGATCTGGGTATCTAGGGTCAGATGAAGGACTTCTAGAATGAGGCAGGGTGATCAACCTCACTCTAATCATCAGAGAACGTATAAAGCCATTCTTCAGGCATTGTATCAGCAGTCTTGTTCCATCCCTCACAATTCTTTAAACTCTTCTCACATCTTTTCAAAATCCTTGTATGGACTGAGAAGGGAAGCCAAGTGTATGTTTTCTTTACACCTGAAGCGTGATGTAATGATATTAACAACTAGGACTGTGTGATTATAAAATCCCTTTAAGGCAGGTAATGGAAAACAATGGAGCTATTCTGCTGTAATGCTACCAAAAAGTTTGTCTTGTTTTGTTTAGTATGATGTCATTGAGGGATCGTCTGAAGATAGCTTCTGAGTTTATGACCTGTGAATCAATCAGTCTAAGATTGCATCCTTCCCTGCCCACTGAAAACTCTATCATTGGTATTTTCCCTTCCAGCAGACACAAGGGAAACATTTATATGGATTCATTCAGCTTTGGATATTCAGCTTTGTCTTGAACCATCTGGGGACTCTATTGCATTCATATTCTGTTCACAGAGATGTTCAAGCTCCCTTCCCCCAACACCATAAGAACAGATATCCACCATTAGTATGGGTCATTGTGCAATTTCTGAAGTGTCTCTCTAAAGCACACTCAGCCTGTTCTTAGAGGAAAAACAGGCAACGTTAATAAAAAGCAGACTCTCAACAAGTCAAAATGTATATTAAAAATTAAAAATATTGTTCCCAGCATGGTCTTGTATTTCTTAAGTCTCCAAATATGCATTTAAAAAAAATCATTGCTGGGGTCCTGGAAGAGGCATTTATCACTCCCGGGCCACACTATTGGGCACACATGAGTACTAGGTAAATATTCGAATGGAATAAAGAATCTCTGTGAGTTAACTTATAAAAATTGCCTCCAAACCCTCAGTCTGTGCAGAAACATAGAGCATTTCGCACATGTTATGTAGTTTAATATTGAAATGCATTATTTTACTCATCACAATCTATTGTCTGTCTTCCCCACTACAGTTATGAACTACTGCAATGTAGAAAAAAGTGGTTTATGTAGCTTGAATGAATAAATAAATAAATGAGTAAATAGAAAGACAGATGGGTAGAAGAAAATAGAAAAGACTAATATATATTAGGGAATGCGAAACTTCCCTGGGATGGCCAATATTTTAGGGAGAGAATTATAATGAAGCCTAGGAATTTTAGAAAAGATGCTATGTAAACAAATAAGCAAAAATAAAGTAAAAACAAACTCAAACCAGAATGGTCTGATGGAGAGTGGAGAAGTTCAAGTTAGTAAGATGGTCTGATAAGAATAAGAACAGAAAAGAAGCTACATCAGGAAATTCCCAAAGGGTCTAGGGCTGCATTAAGTATGGGCTGTGGTTCCCAAAGAAACTAGCCAGAGCAGCCTGGATTTAAAAAGAACCCTAGATAGAAATAAAACAATCACTTCAGGAATCAATAATAATGTATTTGATTAGCACTTCGTAAGTGTTACGCCATACACTAAGACCATTACATGAATTTACTCATTTAGATTTGCTTTTAAAAACTCAAGAGAAGAGGGGTTTTGTAATCCCCACTATGTAGATGAGGCAATGGATGTGTAGCCAGACTTGTCTAAGACCATAGACATGGAAATTGCAAGACTGAATTTGGAGTCAAGTTTGCCAAACTCTAATGCTCTTACCCTTTATTACTCTGAAGTTCTGCCTCTTCAAGTATACAGTGGGAGTGGTTTGAGCTGGGAAAAAGGTGAATTACTTTGGAAGAAAATATATGGCATCATTTCCAAAGCTGAAACTAAAAGAAAATCAAGAAATTAAAAGCAAAGGAAATTAAGATACTAGAAGAAACCAAATCTTTCATTCCATGATAAGCTAATTGAGGATTGTGAGATGTTCCTGTCTATAGTGAGGATGCTCTAGGATTCCCATTACTGTGGATGTTGCAGACTAACCACATGCATGGGTTGCATTTTTTCTAAACAAAAGGATAAAAAATGGGAAAAGAATTCAAGAAAATGGAAATGGGAAAAGCTATAAATGCCAAGGCCATGATCTTTGGAGGCAAAAATCCTCCTTCCTCCTGGACCCCATCCTTCCCTGGGTATGTGACTCTTGGAGAGTGGAGTGGAAATTGGGGAAGCGGCAGTGCCAAGGTATGGGCCAGGGACCCATCTGTTGGGCTAGTGCCCAAGAAAAGGTGTCTGGTTTTACTACCCAAGCACAGATAGTCATTGATGAAAGATGATATCTGGAGTCAGGGAACAATCCCACAGACCGTAATTTTGCAGTTTATGTAGTTGAATTAAACATGTTTTATCCGTTTATAAAATAAAAAGCTAACTGAAGGTTTTATTATCTTATTTGACACTTTACATTTGAAATATATGTGCTGTAAAGTATGTCCTGGTTACAAAATCAGGTTCAGATGTGCATTTAGTGTTGAATTTATTCCACTGATATATTTTTAACAGAATGAATTCATTGTTTAGGGGAGAACAAGGTGGATGAGGAGATGGAAGACTGTTTTGTTTTGTTTTTTGGTTTGGTTTGTACTCCCTTTGCTTACATTTTGATTAGAACGCTGTCAAGTATCTAGATGTGATCTGTTACAGAGTAGACATTTAATAATTTGGAAAATATTTGAACCATAACTGAAAAGATTTTGAACCATAACTGCTCTAGAAATGTCATACATTGATTTTTCTGGAATTCACATGTATATCTAACTTTCTCCTCAAGTTTATGCCTCATGCATTTTCAGATTCTTTCTGATAACTAAACTTACAAAACACATTTGTGGGTTTATTGTTCTTTTCAAGGGGTCTCTTTTTCTTCCATTCTCACCAATATGTTAATTCACACTCATTCTTTTTGGTTCTGATTATGGCAATAACCTTGTACCAGCATTCACTTTCTAAAACACACATTTACTCGTGTTAATAAATGTTCCTAAACTTTTTGGAGATAGCTATTTATTCTCAGAATAAAATCCATCTTCCTTTGTGGATTAATTGCAAGTCTTTCTTGGTCCTCTCTCAATGCAGAGTCCAAAACATTCTACAGAAACTTTTCACCCATTACTTGGGGCAGAGCGCACACTTGCTTGTATTCCCTATGCTTTTCCTTCTACCACTGGAGGGTAACAAACCCGTAATGAACAAATCTGAGTAAGTTTTTATTTCTTTATAACTATGGCTTGGTTTTTTTCCAACCTATACACAATAAGGGATTTTTTTTTTTTTTTTTCCTTTTTGTCTTTTTTCGTGTCCGGCAATGGATCACAACCCTCAGTGTCGCACCCACACCGGACCGGGACCGGCAACAGGATCGCAACCCTCGGCGCCGCGCCCGCACCTCGCTCAACCAGTGAGCGGGAACCGGTTTGTATGTGGGATCCGAACCCTCAGCGGGAGCACCACCGCGCTCCCAAGCAGCGCACTGTAGCAGTGCGCCACCAGGCCGGCCCATACATTCCATACATTTTGAAGTACTTGTAGTTGCCAAACATATCTTGTTTTTTCACCACCTGAGCCTTTCTGAATGCTGCTGCTTCCACCTAGAAAATTGTCCCCCAACCCCTCTATCCTGCTACTTCCTCACTCGTGCCCCTTACACCTGCTTCAGGGTATGTGTCACATATTACACAAGCCTCTGCTCCTTCCTCTAACTGCTTGCACACCTACCCAGCATGGATTACATGTTCTTCCTCTAAGCTCATTGAGCACCAACCATATTTTATTTATGTTTACATGATTCTCAATAAATGTTTGTTGAATGAATAAATTAATGAATAAATGATGAAATAATAATGAAAACAGAAAGTGGCAAAGAAAAATATATTTCCTAAAAAAGTATAATCAGTGAAACACTAGAAGTTGACCTGTAGCTGAAATGAGATATACTCCCTAAAGATGTACCAAAATTGTACAATTTTCAGGAAATAATTGGGATTTGAATCATCATCATTTTTCATTCTTGCTATAAGATGTTGCCCATTAAATGTGCTTCTTTTTGACCTAACCTCAGTCAAAATTTCGAAGGCATGGTTTAAAATTTTGCTGAGCAATATGGTATACCTTTTACGTGTTGTCCTGTCCAAACATTTGGTTTGGATTCCTTATTTATTTAACATTATTCTGTTAGGTGAGAGCTGATGAGGCTCTTAAACTTCTCAAAAAGGCCAGCCTCGCATTGCAATAGTTGCTGTATCAATGAGTTGATAGAATCAATAGATTGATTAAGCTTCCAAGCAATCAATGCTGTTGTAGCATTTATCTTAATAACTCCTGGTAGTTAATCAGGACTCCTCTCCAAATCAACACTGATTTTTGAGTGAAACGTGGAGAGCACTGGCATATATGACCATTTTGTTTAATAAGCTCCAAAGGTCCCCAGAGAACTTATGATTTTATGTTAGGAGCATCCTTGCAAGCCTTGAAATTAGTGCCCTTTCTGCCATAAATTGTTGGCTGTTGCATTTGAGGAATTTAGTAAGAGGGTGGTTTGTAACAGGTGTTTGACACCAAATGTTTTAGCTATTGATGGCGACACTACTCCTGCACTTACCTGTGCCCTGGGATTAAAGGGAAAACCCATTGTTTCATGATCGTGGGACACACCATAATGCATACTGGCCCACCAATGACTTTCATGAAATTCGCAGAATCATATTCCTTTGTAGTAATCTTCATTTTCCAGGTTGTAAAGTCACTTGATCTGCTTGTCTAATGAGTGCCTTTGATGAAACTTCACAGATATATGTTGCTGAATTTTTTTTTGTTACGGTAGCATTTTTCTGTTAAATATTTATAATTACTTTGTGCTACATTTCAATTTGTTTATAGTATGAAAAGTGTAAATGCATCAAAAGTGCTGTGTGATTTCTTCACTATGCATTTCAGATCCAAATTTTAGACATTTTATAGTATCTTGCTTTACTATGTTATACAAATGTATAGCCTGGACGTATTTGCTAGAACTGGAATATCAGGCAATCCAGATCTCTTGAAATGAAATGAAATTGAGACAATCTATGTAGATATTTAAGTGGCTTGGCCAACATCATACAGATACTAATGGAAGTGTGAGTGTGGAATCCAGGTCCAAGCCAGTATCCACATAGTGGCTTTAGTTTGGTCCCTATCATCCTCATTTGGGACCCACAAATACATTTCTTGCCAGTCACTTAGCTAGAATATGCTGAAGATTTGAGAAAAGAAAGTAGACAGCTGTGCGTTTGGCTGTCCATGTGAGGGCCTTCCTAAGTGGAGTACATATAATAAAGTGATATTATAGAATAGGGAGTTTTCATAAAATAGTTAGTAATAAAGAGTGCAGAATAACAAATGTGAGTGGGACATAGCTTCGGTGGACAATTTTGTAAAGCACTACCATTAGCTTTGTTTTAACATGTTTACATTCAACATTCAAACATTCAACTTTTCAAATAAACAAAAGTTGTAAGGGTGATACACCAAATACCCACTCCCTAAATTTAATTATTAGCATCTTGCCATATTGCTATATTCCCATTGTGTGCATCTGAAGACACATCTGAAAACAAGCTGTGGACATCATGACACATTTTATTCTCTGATATTATATGCCCCAAGAATAAGGACATTATTTTATATAGCCTTAAATCCATAACAAAATTAATAAAATTAATAGTTTTCTAATATCATCTAATGTCCATTTTATTTTCAAACTTCTTCAGCTATTCCTTTTTAATTATTTAATTCTTTTGTTCTTCAAGTGGGTTATACTGGAGGCTCATGCATTTCATCTCTATTAATCTAGTATATTTCCCCCACTGTTTTTCCCCATGACATTGACTTTTTGAAGAGAGCAGGC
>NW_007738410.1:10754-22178 GCF_000696425.1 Galeopterus variegatus | reverse complement strand
ATTTTATATAGCCTTAAATCCATAACAAAATTAATAAAATTAATAGTTTTCTAATATCATCTAATGTCCATTTTATTTTCAAACTTCTTCAGCTATTCCTTTTTAATTATTTAATTCTTTTGTTCTTCAAGTGGGTTATACTGGAGGCTCATGCATTTCATCTCTATTAATCTAGTATATTTCCCCCACTGTTTTTCCCCATGACATTGACTTTTTGAAGAGAGCAGGCCGGTTGTCTTGTAAAATGTCCCACAGTCAGAATTGGTGTGATTGTTGCACTGCAATGATGTTTACCTTGTTTCTCTTTCCCTTTGTTTCCTGTTAACCAGAAATTACTTCTTACACCTTGAGTAGATAGTGTTTATATGATTTTATGAAGAATATGTCCTTGGTAATGTTGTAAATGGCTTCACATCTGGAGGTACACAATTTCAAGATGTCTAACCTCAGAGATGCTTCATTTGATTTTTTGGTTAAGGTGGTAACTGTCAGATCATTCCATTATGATTCCTTTGCAATCATGGTAATTTGTCACCATGTGGAATATCCTGTTCACCACTTAACTACCAGGTTTGTCCACATTAAAATAACCTAAAGAACTTTCATGGCTTTATCTTTTCTGGTGTTCAAATGGTAATCTATGAAGGAATTATTTCTACTAGAAACACCATTAATTCAATTCTATTCCATTGGAAAAAATGTCAAAAGATTTCTAAAAATTATTGTTCAGTTATACCATTTACATTGTACAAAGTATAGATGCTGTCATAGATTAACTGTGGAATTTTTTTCTCTTGTCCTAATTATTAAATATACAACTGTCTGTTCATCATCTGAGTATAAACCACATTTTTTCTTTACACTCCCCCAAACAATAAGAACAATTTGGGGAGCTATGACCTGTTCTTCAGTAATTCTCCCAGATAATGAACCAATTTGAATTGCAATGGAAGACCTCAGATGAACACACGCATTATCTCTTTCCCTATCTAAATTATAAACTCCCTAATGGCAAGAACCATAATTCTGATTTTTTTTTTTTTTTGGAGGCGGGGTATAAAATAAGGGACAAAGACAAAAGCCAGGGAACACATTGACTTGAGCATCAGCAGTCAAAAAATACATGAAAGTAGGGAAATATAGTCACTTAAATGAAGGCAGTACTCAATTTAAGGAAGAGAAAAATGCTTTGCTAAGTAAGCTGTGGGTGATCTGTTATCCTAAGAGCTTCTGCAAATTTTCTCCTGTCACCAGCATTTCAGAGTTATATGAAAATTCCAAAGAGAAGAAAAAGTGGCATTTTTGTTAGCATTTTGCTTAGTTTTACTGAGTCTTATTTTTCTTATATATAAAATAAATCATTTGAAAATTGTGATCTCTAAAGTTCTTTCCACCAGAACAACTGTGTGGATCTGTGGACTTGAGATGCATTACGTAAGATTTGACGTGAAGCTGGAGAAGTGGGTACAATTGGACAAATATTCAGGACAGAAGTAAGGAGGACAGGCCAGACAGACCTGGAAGAGAGTGTGGCTGAATCAGAAAGTTGGAAAGTGGAGTTTCTCAAGGATAGAAAGGATATCGTTACCTGTGAAGTAGGCTTTGTTTGAGAAAATTCACAAGAAGCAATACTGGAAAGTAATATAGAACTCTTCATTTTTACAAGACTTTGGAGTGCCTACTAATATGTCTAGATAGAAAGGATCCAGGGATAAACAAGACCAGCAAGGCTTCTGCTTTCATGGAGATAATATACTAGTGGGAGAAGACAAATAATGAACATATAGTCAAAAATGTAATCCCACGGCCTTATAATGTAATGGTCAAAGGTGTAGGCTTTGGAACCAGTCTGGATTCAACTCCCAGTTCCCCAACTTGACCTTGAGCAGGATATTTAAGCTTTTCATGTCTCAATGTCTCATCTGTGTGATGAAGATAGGACCTACCTCATATGGATGGTGTGGGAGGATTAATAAGAGAAATAAATGTAAAAACTTTAGGACAGTGTCTGGCACATGGCAAGTTCAAAATAAATGTTAGCTGTTATTATTATGCCGATAAGTGCTGTGATAGTAATCAATCAGAGCAATGGCTTGGTTTTTCAACCTCAGCCCTGTGGGCATTTGTGGGGACTGAATAATTCTGTGTTGTAGGGGGCTATCCTGTGCATAATAGGATGTTTAGTAGCATCCCTGAACGCTGCTCACTAGAATGCCAGTAGCACCTGCCTGTAATGACAACCAAAAATTTCTCTTAGACATTTTTGATGCCCCCTGGGAGGCAAAATCTCTCCTGGTTGAGAAGCACTGGGTTACAGAATAAACAGGTGCAACATTTTTAGGTAAGATAATGTAAAGGAACTCTTTGAAAAGAAACAGGAACAGAACCCTGAATGATGAAAAAGAAGCAGATGTGCAGAAACCTGGGAGAGAGTGTTCTGGTAGAGGCAGCAGCAAGAATAAATGTCCTGAGGCTGGAACAAGTCGGTGTGGCCAGTTTGGCTGGAGCAGCGTGAAGATAATGTCAGAGAAGTTGGCTGGGTCAGGGTATAAAAGTCTGTAAAGACCATGGTGATTAATTTGGATTTTATTCTTTATGTGCTGAGAAGGTTTATGTACTGAGAGGGTTTTTAGCAGGAGAATGACATGAATTTATTTCTGTTTTATAAAGTTTACTCTTGGACTGTAAAGGGTGGATATGGAAGCAGGGAGGTGAATGAGGAGGCAAATGCACAGTCTAGGGAGAGGGGAGGGGCTTGGACAGGGGTAGGTAGAAGTCACGGTTTAGGGTGTGGGAAGATGTAAATAGGATTCCAATACCTTTTGCTGGAAGAACCTATAGAATGGGTTGGATGTGTGGGGTATAAAGGATAGACAAGGGAAGAGGAAATTTGTGGGTAAGGAGTTTAATAAATCGGTGATTCTGTCTAAGCTGTGGAAAGTTTGAGATCCTGCCAGTCTTCAAAGTGGTAACTGAGCTGTTGACAATACTCATCTGGAGATCAGTTGAGAGGTTAGGGCTAGAGATGTGTTTGGGAGTCATCAGTGTTCAGGTGTCATTTAAACCACGGCACCAGCTGAGATCACCGAAGGAGAGTAGGCTGGAAGGCTAAGGACCAGTTCTGAAGCACCCCTACATTCTTTCTAGAGGTAGAGAATATAGGAATCACCAGTGATGTAAAAATAAAACCCAGAGGGTGTGGTGTCTTAGAAGATAAGAAAAATGCTTCAAGAAAGAGAATGTGGTCATCTAGGTCAAATGTGACCAAGAGGCCAAGTAAGAAGAAGGCTTTGCACTTCCATTTGGATTTGACAAGGTGGAGAGAGTTGGTGACTATGGAAAGAATGATTTCATTGGGGTGATGGGGATGAAAGGCTCGTTGGGTGTATTATGGAGAGAACGGAAGCTAAGAAAGTTGAGACAGAAAGTGTGGATACCTCTTTTGAGAAATTTTACTGGGAAGGGGAATGAAGAAATGAAGAAACAGTCAGAGAGGGATGTGGGCCCAGAAAGCACTATATTTTTTGTTACGATGGACGTATTACAGCATATTTGAACGCTGATGGAACTATTTCAGTGCGGAGAAAGAAAGTGATGATCCTGGGAGATACTAGAAATAATTACATGGGAGAATTTGTTGAGTACTAGAAGAGGTAAAATATACTATAGACAATGGATCAGTTTGTCTTTTACAGAGAGAAGGAGAGTCAGTTCAGTAAAATGGGAGAGAAGAGAAATTTAGGTAAAGTGGTGCATTGGGGGTGGAAAATGAAGTAATTTTCATCAGAATATTTCATTTTCTTAACAAAGTATAAAGCAAGATCGTTAGCTGATAGCATGTGGCTGGAGAGCAGAGGCTGAAGGGTTAAAAAAAAGATAAAAAGGCATTAAGTAGTCTTTTCGGAGAGTGAACAGGAATTTTTTTTGGTGGGGGGTGGAATTTGTTAGAATTGCCAGGCAATATTAAACATTGATTTGAATTGTGTAGTCATATATTTAAAGCAAGACCCATCAGCATATTTGTGAGCTTTTTCTTAGTCACATCCGTGCTTTGAAGCAGACGTCAAGTAGGTGGAGAGTTGGGTTTAACCAGACTAGTATACTGCCAGACAACAACACAGAGGGAGAAGTGAGGAGCAGTGGAATTAAGGAAGAGCACAGGGAGGATTGCACTGGCGGGTTAAGGAATCTGCGCTGCTGAGTAGGTCAGCACATGGGGAGCAGTGCTGACCGGCAGTAAGAATTTAGCAGTGTCAGTGCACTGGAACTCTGAGGAAAATACAAACTAATTGGAGGGGAAGGGCTAGAATGAGTTGCCGGGGATGATGAGCTAATTGTCAAAGTAATGCTTACAACTGAGATTTCTGAAATGGTCAAGTCATTGGTAGTGAATGGTGAGATTATAGAGAGCTTTGACTTTCAGGACAAAAAGTTTAGATTCTTACTTTCTTGAGCAAGTTGTTTAACCTGGACTTCATGGGCTGGCTTTAGGGCCCTGCACCAGAATAAAAGTGTGTGTGTGTGTGTGTGTCTGTGTGTGTGTGTCTGTGTGTGTCTGTGTGTGTGTGTGTGTGCACATTTTTCTGGGTACCAATATCCTAAGATCCCTCAGATTATCAAAAGAAAAACTGAACTACAAAATGTTAAGCACTATTTCTCTAAAATCTAGGAAGTGGGCAGCCATTGAAAGTATCTGAACAGGAGTAATGTACTGAACACGCTGTTTAGAAAGATGAAACTGAGTTTGAAGGGGCAGACAGAAGAGGTGTTCCAAGGAAAAGCGATGAATAATTCTCCACTTGCATTGCACAGCAAGAGACAGGTGAGAGAGCCAAGGACACAGAGCAGCACCCTGGGACTGAATGCCAACGCCAGCTGGGCAGCGTCCCTCCTTCCCTTCATATTATTTTCATCACCTCTTCTTCCTTTTTTCTCCATCCCCTCCACTTCTTACAGAAGTAGAGTGGTGGTTCATGTTTCGTGGTTTTAATTAGGCATCGCTTAATGAGCTCTCAAATCAGAAGCCTATAGGAGAACCTAACCAAAGATCTAGAGTCCCACGAAATGAATCTCTCACCACTTTGGGACAGGAGGACAGATCTAGAGGTACTTTTCACCAAAGTGTTTAATGTGTTCGCTTTCATGCTATGGGATTCCCCACTTCTGAAGTTAATCACTAAGCCCATTAGCCTTAAGATTTGGATACTATGCTGTCAGTAAAGAGCAAAAGAGTTGGATTCAGGCCATGGTTAAGCAGCCATTTTATTTAATTCTTACGATATTTGTTAAGAAATTGCATCAACCCCACTGTATAACTGAGTAAACAAAAGTTTAGAGAAGTTAACTTACCCACAGTGAGAAAGCTAGTAAACTGCAGAGCTTGATACACTTTTCAAAAAGGCACTTAGGAGGACGTGTAATACATTTCTCTAAGGTTTAAGAAGCACTTCTATCTAATTCTCTTAAAGCACTCATTCTCGCACTAGTCCAAGACTAATGAATTTTCCTTAAAATCAGATTAAAGTACTGAGCTGACAATAAAATGTGTCATAATTAAAATCAATCAAATGTCATGTTAGAATAGAATGACTTGTCACTCAAGAGACATTTCTAAGTGGAATTTCAATTAAATTTATAATAAAAATGATCATGCTGTGGAACTTTTAGAATGTAGTCTTCTTACTCTCTAAGAAGTTGAGTTTATATTTTGAAACATTCTGATTAGAGATTCCTGGAGAATTCCCACCTTTAGTGAAATTGATAACCAGTGTTAGCAGTGACAGCAGAAGATGGGGAACAAAGGCTCTTACACATTCCAGGACCAGAGAGAAAGGGAAATCTTCTGTAAATTGCATTTCTATTAACCACAATGACCATATTTTCTGGTCCCCCAAGTGGAACATGTGACCTGACAAAGTGACAGAATATTCAAAATTAGGACTATCACAGAAATATGGGATTTATCATTATCATACTATGATCCATGGTGGAAGGGTTCAGCTTGGAGAACTCAGGCTTAAAATTTAGATCAGGGGCCGGCCCGGTGGCACACTGCTATAGTGCGCCGCTTGGGAAGCGCAGCGGCGCTCCCGCCGAGGGTTCGGATCCCACATACAGACCGGTTCCCGCTCACTGGCTGAGCGAGGCGCGGGAGCAACACCGAGGGCTGCAATCCCGTTGCCGGTCCCAATCCGGTGCGGGGGCGACACTGAGGGTTGCGATCCGTGGCCGGACACGGAAAAAAAAAAGACAAAAAAAAAATTTAGATCAGATCTGGGGAAATTTGCTTTAAAAATTAATTTCTGAATTTGTCACACTTGTGAACATTTAATTCTGTCTTGAAAGCCCCGTACCACCACCTGCTCCTAAATCTTCCCTTTCTGAGTTGCACACCTACTGGATGCACACTGTAGTGGCTTTATTACATTGTGTAATTACTGATTTAAATGCCTTTGCCTATGCTGAACTATAATCAAGTCTTTGTAGTTTTGGTGCCTGAAGTGGATTGAATTATGTCCCCCCAAAACTCATTGAAGCTTGAGCTGTGTCCCCCAATTTTATGTATTAGAAACTTAGCCCCCACTGTGACAGTGTTAAGAGGGTGGGAAATCCTATTATGGTGATTGGAAGGTGGAACTTTGAAGAGTTGATTGGATTGTAGGACCATGAAGTAGTAAATGGCTTAAAAATGGTGGTCAGAGGTGTGGTTATGAGGGCTTTAAAGAAGAGGAGACTCTCTCTCTCTCTCTCTCTCTCTCTCTCTCTCTCTCTGCTCCACCATTTTTGCAATGTGAGACCCAGCCCTAAGTGTTGCCACCACCAAGGCCTTGACCAGATGTGTTCCCTGGACTTTGGACTTCCCAGCCTCAGAAACTGTAAGCAGTAAATTTTGTTTTCTTATAAAATACCCTGTTCTGTGTATTTTGTTATAAGCAACAGACTAATACAGTGCCTAATAGAGTGCTCACTCTCAGCTGGCCCTCAGTAAATGCTTGTTGAAGGCCTGGAGGATGGGCGAACCTGGAGCCAACCAGAGCCAGAATAAATTGCATTCCTTGGTGCTTTTCTGTGAAGGCTTCGTGTTTACTTCTTTTGGTGCATCTAAACCTGGAACTCAGTTTGAGTAATGGATGTCTCCTCATTAAAAACTTCCTTGTGTGCTACCCTTCCACTTAGTTTTTGGAAGAAAGTGAGCCGAAGTGCCGGGTACTGATGAAGCTTTATTAAAGGAAAAGAATCTGCCAGGCTGCACTCAGAGTGGAGGACAGCCCCAGATGTGGGGGTGAGAAAGCATATATAGGGCACCAAGGGCTGGCTGATAACATCAAGGAGGGGCATTATGCTAATACTGAAGCTATGTGACCAGGGTAGAGAATTGCGCCCTTGCAGCAGCAAAAGGGTTTCTGTTTTGCAGAAGTCAAGAGGCTTCTCATAAAGGGAAGCTGGGAGAGGTTTGGTGCTGGAGTGGAAGACAAGGCCGGCAGCTATTTTCTGCTTATTGTGTGCACAATGGCGCCAGTCACATCCAAGATCCATCAGTTTTTAGAGATGACCTAGGTCTCTTTCCCACTTTCTCCCATGATGCTTTAAATTAATTACCAATAACATCTCAGTTTGATTGCTGGTGTCTCTGTGGAGAGTAAAACACATTTTCCACCTATACACATATCTCAAAAACACCTCCCCTAGTTTTTAACTGGACAGTTTCGAAGTGGTGATACTTAGCCCTATTAATACCCTAGTTAAAGACGGTATGTCTAAAGAAATAGTTCTTGGGTACTGACGTGGTTGCTCAGTGGTAAAAATGCTGTGCATCTTTAATAGGGCTTGTTCTGATGATCTAACATCTTAATATTGGTACAGCACCGGGAATCAGGCTGGTATATAGTGAGTTCCACTTATGTGTTTGTTATTAGTTTGTTGCCTCTACATTTCAACAAGCTTGTGAGGGCAGAGCAAACTGGTGTGAGAGTCAAGGAATCTCTTAAACATATAATCCCCAAGGCTTATATTTGAGTTACCCATAGAAGACAAGTGGTGTTTAAGCACGGAATAATACATTGAAAATTTTGTGTTAACAGCACAGACTCAGCCCTTTCTGGTGAGACATAGTAGATACATTGGATTAAACTCCTTATGCCTTTAAGACCAGAAAAGCTTCTCAGTTATTGAATTTGGCTTCGGTTTTGTTCTACCACTCACTGGGCAACTGATACATTGCCCATTGATTTGTGGGTATGAACTGTGATTCTTTGAATTCTTCTCAAGATTTGAAGAGCCACATTAGCCTTGGCTGTTGGTTTATTTTGACATCTTTAATGATATGATTTTAGATAGAAAGTCAAATAGAATATATTTAATACATAGAAGGCATGACCCAAAACACCTAAAATGTAAATGATGCCAAAGCTACTTCAAGAGCAATCTGAAAGTCATGATCAAGTACCTTGTACTTAGAGGAGTCTAGGGATGCATAAAACAATTTTTAGGAAAAGGGTCCTAGTTCTGAGTATCTGATCAGAGTTGAATGTTAACAACTGCCTTGATTTCTCTCTCAAAAAAATTTTTTTCTTTGCTATGTAAAATCTCACATTGCTCTGTGGAAGAGTAAAACTTTTCTAAAGTAAAGCAAGCTGAATGCCTTTATTCTAGCAGAGTATTCTTGTGTAGCTCTGCCAGTAGAATACAAGCCCCTGGACAGCAAGGACAGCACCTTATCATTTTTTTATCCTTAAGGGCTTGCAGAGGTCACACCCTGAAGAGTGACACTCAAAACCATTTGTAGAATAAACAAATGAATGAAAGCAGGAAAGACCTTTTGTCCTGTTGATTCTCCTTCTACTAGTACTTGAGTTGCTGTATTATCCAAGGAGGGCAGGAGAGAAAAGACATGAGGTTAAAAGAGAAATCAGTTACACAATTGCCAGCTAGAGAGGGGGACTGCAATGAAACCTACTGGGAAAATTCTGAGGATGTGTCTTCCCTAGAGACTTTATTTTTTCCTCTAGGAGAAAATGCTTTGATGAAGAGCCTTTGATTTAGGACGAAACTAGAATCTCTGGAAAGCATGCAGTATAGCAGGCCAGATATAGAGAAAGTTTAAAGCCAGTCGGAGGTCAGCTTGTATGCCTAAGCTTTACAATCTTTTTAAGAAGGATCCTCATTTGAGGTGCCCTACTTTCACCACAGTACTGCTGATATTGGTTAAATTGTGTCCCCCCCACTATTCATATTTTAAGTCCTAACCTCCAATACCTCGGAATATGATCCATTTTGAAAAGAGGTCATTGTTCAATTAACTTATTAGTTAAGATGAGATCATTCTGAAGTAGGGTGTGTACCTAATCAATACAAGTGATGTCCTTTTAAGAAGGGGAAATTTGGGCACAGACTAAAACACACGTAAAGATGAAGGCAGAGGTCAGAGGGATGCACCTACAGGTCAAAGATCACCAGCAAACCTCAGGAAGCTAGAGGTGGGGCCTGGAATAGATTCCCCCTTGCAGCCCTCAGAAGGAGCCAACCTTCTGTTAACTTGATCTTGGACTTCTAGCCTCCAGAACTGTGAGATAATACTCTTCCAGTGTGTAAGTCATTCAGTTTGTGGTACTTTGTTATGGTAGCCCTCACTAACTAACAGCTCTATTAGCAAACTAACAGAGCCACAGAGATTGTTCGAACACTGCCCTAGTTCAATGGCTACTGCTAAACACCACAGTTCATGATAATTTTTCAGGAATACTGCAGAAGTATTGCAGCATCCCAGTAGACATAAGATCATTGGGTGGATGGTGATTTTACCAACACATGAAAATGTAATGACCCACGAGCACTGTGCTGCCTTTGCTGCTGGTGCTAGTGATTCAGATATTCCCTAAGGAAACTGGTCACTAATAGTCACAGTGACATTGAATCAACTCGGTCTTTCTGAAAGGCTGAAAATATTCATCCTTGACTGCCTGAGATCTACAGGTTTTCTCCATGTCGTAATGATGCAAAGCACTTTATTAGCAGAAGACATTTTAAGGAGAAGCATTTTTGAACCAGGAGCCTTAAGAAGAATTCTGTTTTTCCCTTGAGTGTCACGTAGATGATTATTAAGAGTTGAAAATATCATAAGAAAATAATTGACAACGTGATTCTTAAGCATCTGTCTCTATAATGGATGGTAAAAGTCTAGAGAAACTTTTTATTAGCTGCTAGAAAAAGTTATGTTTCCTTCAGAGAATGTCACAGAAAGAATCATGGCTGGGGCAGTGGACCGAGCGCCAGAATGGCCCCATCTGCTTCAGGTCAGGCCTTGGCTGCAGCAGTCTACAGAGGCTGGTCTCAGACACTTCCCAATGAACGCAGGCCAGCAACACAGTGACATTACATTCAAGTGACTGTTGTCTTCATATTTTCTAATAAAAACTTGGCTCTGGCTAAAGAGAAAAGGCCATGTAGTTGGCTTAGATCCTCAATGAGGAGGTGCTGATTTGGTGTAGGTCTGTTTCTAGCCAACCTAGTACTTAATGTGCAGGGATTTTTGTTTTAATGGCAACAGTAGTCGCTGGCCGAAGTACACATCATCGTCCTTGCCATCCGGAATTAAGCAGATCGTAGAATCACAGTCATTCCTACTTGCTTGCAAGTGACAGCTGACACTGTAACACATGTTTGGGTTACTTTGTAGTAACACCCTCTAATGTCCTTTGCAAGATGTGTTCAGATTCTCAGGGGATCAATATCTTTCTCCCGCCTGTATCCACTGCCTCTGTCTTTGCAGCTGCTCAGACAAATTCCTCTTCATCCCTTAAGCACAGTTGTTTGGCTGCTTCTCAATAGTCTCATTTCCTCATGATCTTGGGCCCCCATTCTCCAATTGGTTTACTAAGGTGTTTGTTTTTTAATATACGAAGAAAGTTTCTTCCCTAAGATGCACTCAGGGGCAAGCTCATACAAGATTTTTTTTAACCCATTTTTATTTAGTTTTTCTTAACTCCTGTAAACTTAGAGAGAGACTAGATCATTTACTTATACATCCTTGTTATTTTTCTTCTCTGTGTGTGTGTGTGTGTGTGTGTTTGTGTGTGTGTCTGTCTGTCTGTCTCTGTCTCTGTTTTTCTATCTATCTCTGTCACTTCCTTTCTCTCTCTTTCTTTCTTCTCTTTATTTTTTGTAATGACAAGACTATCTCTTTGACCTAACTCTAGTCAAACTCCTTTAAACCCTCAAGGCCCCAACCTTGGGCTCTGTCCTTGCCATTTAGTTTAGTTTTAGCAAGAATCCTGCTGAGTCAGTTTAGTGAAAATATACTTGGTATCTGCTCACCCTTGATATCTGATCAAATTCCTCATCCCCCATCCTCAGTATCTTATGATTCTAGCCTGCTTTCAGCAAGAATCTTTTTTTTTTTTTTTTTTTTTTTTTTTTTTTTTTTCC
>NW_007738410.1:3450-10068 GCF_000696425.1 Galeopterus variegatus | reverse complement strand
GTGTCTGTCTGTCTGTCTCTGTCTCTGTTTTTCTATCTATCTCTGTCACTTCCTTTCTCTCTCTTTCTTTCTTCTCTTTATTTTTTGTAATGACAAGACTATCTCTTTGACCTAACTCTAGTCAAACTCCTTTAAACCCTCAAGGCCCCAACCTTGGGCTCTGTCCTTGCCATTTAGTTTAGTTTTAGCAAGAATCCTGCTGAGTCAGTTTAGTGAAAATATACTTGGTATCTGCTCACCCTTGATATCTGCTCAAATTCCTCATCCCCCATCCTCAGTATCTTATGATTCTAGCCTGCTTTCAGCAAGAATCTTTTTTTTTTTTTTTTTTTTTTGTCTTTTTTACTGACCGGTAACGGGATCGCAACCCTCGCTGTCGCGCCCGTACCGGGGACCGGCAACGGGATTGCAACCCTCGGTGTTGCGCCCGCACCACACTCAGCCAGTGAGCGGGAACCGGTCTCCACATGGTATCTGAACCCTCAGCAGGAGTGCCGCCGCACTCCCAAGCGGCGCACTCTCCAGTGCGCCACCGGACCGGCCCTCAGCAAGAATCTTTTTTAGTCGGTCAAGCAAAAATTTCCCTAACCTCGATGTTTACTCTTAACAATTTTTCATACACTGACCCCCACCCTGCTCCTTGGCTATAAATCTCCATATGTCCTTGTTTCTGGAGTTGAGCCCAGTCTCTGTTCCCTACTACAAAACCCCATTGTAGTAGTCCCCTTGAATAAAGTCTGCCTTACCATCTTTAACAAGTGTCATGATTGATTTTGTTCTTTAACAGTAAAAGTATCATAACTAGAATATAAGCTCTTTCATTACAAAGCTTTCCTTTTTAGCTCCTGCAATGGTGTTGGCCAACAAACATTTGAGTAATAGATTGATTCTCTTCTCTTTTCCCACTTTCCCCCACTCCCTCCTTATTCTCTCTCCTCCTTTTTCCTCCTTTATTTTGAATAAAAGTGAAAAACCATATTTATACATTCTATACATAATTTATGTAATTCTGCATAGAATTGTACACATAATTATATCATAAAAAGTAAAGATATCATTATCACTTTAAGTGCATTTATGTGTTATTCTTCATTCAATCAGTATGCCTGCAACTTCACTATTAATGAAATTATCCGTTTCGAGATAGACATATTAATGCATCGAGTTTTTAGAGGGAGATACATTTCACAGGCACTTTGGCGTTTATAAAAATGTGTTGCATTAGTGCATTGATTAATAAAGGGAGAGAGAGAAATTCTCAGAAATCCTTATTTATGTCTTGCCACTTTCTCCATCACAGAATTCTGCCTCTTTTTATTTTATAGGAAGGATATAGAAACTATGATTTTCTTATTGTCTGGAAACAGATAGCAATTCAGGGGTTAGATAGTATTTCATGAGTTGATGGTAATAAGGAAAAGTATTTCATTGAAAGAGAGAGAGCTCAAAGAATGTGAGATCCCCCAATGTAAAACTATACCCTATGTTATAGTAGAGATGCATTTTTCCACCCACTAACGTAAAATTATAAAACCACAACTATGTGTTTTTTTGTTACGTTTGGAGGATGGGGAGGTGGATATTTAACCCCCCTCCCCCGAAAATAAGTGCAGAATTATTAGTTTTTATAAGTTTTTAGCATAATATGTTGATTTGGGGAAGAAAATCATGACAATAATGACAAGCATTCATTCTGCCCTGCTGTGTGCCGTATGTACATGATCTCATTGACTCCCCACAACTGCACCATGAGGTCAGTCCTTTTCTTTTATTATCCCTGTTTTATAGGTGGCTGAGCTGAGGCTTGAGAGGTGAAGTTCATCCTTTAAATGGCAGAACATGGGATACATATCCTGGCTTCTCTAACACCAAAAGTCAGGCTTTTAAAAAATCTTAAGAAAAAAAGGTTGACCTTTGTACACCACGAAGATGAGATGTTTGAGTGTACTCTGCTTCAAACTCAGTTGTAAAATGCTTTGGGAACAGGAGGTGTTGAGGATTTAGAGGTTGAGTCTTTCTACACCATGTGAGATTGATTCCTCGAAGTCCCCAGAACTGGATAAACACCTCCGAGTGTGAACAGGTTGGGATGGATCCACAGTGATCCAGGGAGCACTCGTGGAAGCCTGGGCCACCTGTCTCTGAGACTTCCACTTCAGACCTGAAGAATCAGGATTCTGTGAGGTGGTGCCCAGGAACTCACATTTGTAACAAGCTCCTCATTGGATTCTTATGTAAACTAAAGTTTAAAAACCATTGCTATAAGTGTGACTTCTTTCTTTGTATAGGCAGAAAAAGATTTCATTTGAATGTTTAGGTTTAAAAAAAATGATAAACCAGGAGTTGCAAACTAGTGGCCCGAATGCAGCAGTTTTCCCTCTGGTCTGCACAATTTGCTTTGTTTTCTTCTTAAAGAGGGTTTGAATGATTTTATGAAGGGCATGTGCCTTCTGTTTCACTACAGTGCCCATGACATCCTAGCATTTTTAAGATACTGACTGATTCTAGAAGAATGTTGGAAAGAAGAACATTGTTTTAAATGGAATCCATGAGATATTGGGATGAACAGTGTCCCTTCTGGGGCCTTACATATCTGACTCTCCGACAGTGCTCTTGACCTGTCCCCAGAGCAGATTTCCTCTTTGTTCATAGAATTAGACACAGAAGGAATATTTATTTTTTTCTACATTTCTTATTACCCCAATAAATGGCTCCAAGAGCATTCTCATATGCCATTTGAGAGCAGAACCTCTTCTGACAAAGTAGAAGGGAAAGAATGGATAGAAGGTCTTTAGTGAAAATATGCTAGAAATAAGATCATTTTTCAGAAATTAGGGAAAGAGAAACAAAATTTATATTTAATTGAGAAGATAGCATATCGAGTAAAATGGATCAGCTATCAGTTTTATTTGGTGCTAAAAAATTATATAAATTGTGTATCCCTTAAATATCCCTGTTCAGAGTGTGACAACAGTTCCTATAATGGATATAGAGGACTATGTCAAAAATTAATCAAGATACTGATTAGGGAAAAGATTATCTATTTGAAGAATTAAAACCATCCCAGGAAAAAATAATAGAAATGGCACATAAGCTTAATTTTATTAAATTGATACAGGTAATTAGAAGTAATTAGGCTTTTATTTTCTAACTATATGTAGTTTTCAAATGAAGATCTAATGGAATTGTGACTGATATTTTACATACTTTATTAAGAGCCTTTAGTTAAGAGCTGAGTGCTGAAAATGTTTTTTAACTAAATTAAGAAAACCAAACAAATATGTGTGTGTGTGTGTGTGTGTGTGTGTGTGTGTGTGTGTGTGTGTGTGTAAACTGACGTGATCTTAAAATAGCATGATAGATTCAGTGAGAAGAAAGTAAACTGTAAAATCTCCTCTTTGGCAGACTTTTTCATGGCTTGTGGACTTATATAGAGCTATCCCAGATTTCCTTTGCTGGTTGAGGATTACTTATTTGTGGTTAGGATTCATTGATAGAGTTAATGTCAGGGTCAGCAATGAATGAGTGGCTAAAGGGAGCTCATGTACTCAAAAGTGATTGTAAAAGTCATTCACTAAGAAATAAAGAAAAATCCGTATGACACATCAGAAAGCTTTTAAACATGCCAATTAACCCAGCATGTTTCCTAAAGCAACAGAGAGATGGGCAAAGGTAAATCTATAAGGATATTCATCAGAGCAATATTTAAGCCAAACTAATATAAAATAAGAACAAACTGTGTTCCAAAACGAGATCTGTGTTTTTTTAATTGGCTTTTGTAATAGAACTCTACATTGTTATATAAAGAAAGTGTGCACATTTCAGACTCAACATGTTCAAAACTAAACTCTTTCCAATCAAGTCTTCTCCTCCCATCATCTATATGTGAGTAAATGTTTTCACCACTCCTGAGATTATCATGTCAAAAACCTAAAAATTGTCCTTAATAACTTCCTGTCTTATTTTTTATCTCCCATACCTAATACAGCATCATATCCTGTAGGCACAAAGGCACCACCTCCAAGACTTAGCCTAAACTCATTGCTTTTCTCAATCTCCACTGCCACCACCCCAGTCCAAGACACCATGACTTCTTAGCTGGAAACTATGATGTAGCCTCTTTCAATGCCCTCTTGGCATTGCAGCCAGGATAATAATTTTTAAAATGTAAATTAGACCACACCCAGTCTTGTGCTTAAAGTCCATAAGTGGTCCTCAGTTTGCTTTACATAAAATCTGAAACATGGCATACAACCCTGAATAACGTACAGTCCTCAGCTTGCTGTCCAACCCCATTTCAGTCCACTCTGCTTCTTACTCTCTGCACTTCAGGATATGCTGGTTTTGCTCCTCAAAGTCCTTGTATATGCTATTCCTGTGCCTGGAATCCTTCCCTCCCATGCACCATTCCTCCTTTCTATCAAGTAATGGCCTTCTTATCCTTACCCTCTCAGTTAAATCCTGCTTTGTCAGAGGAGCATCCATGCTGTGTGATATGGATTAGGTCCCAAATTCGTTCTTTCCTGTAGTGCTTTGTAACCGTGCTTACACATTTTGGAAGTAAAATATCATTTGAGTTGAATACCTGCTTCACCCATTAGACTGTAACCCTGTGAGATGAAATCATGCCTGTTTTCTTCTCCCGTTGATAGAGTTAATGTACACATGACAAAGCAATGAATTAATATATGGTAACTTGTTGGTTGAGCTTCTGTTGGAAATTTTTGTCTTGAGAATCAATGGCTTTTATCTGAAAAATATCTAAGGAAATGAGACTTTTTTCTTTTTAGTCCTTTTAAATAAATTTATTATTTTTTTTAATTTAAGAAGTTAATTTTAGAACCCTGATACCATTTCTAAGGAAGGGAGCTAGTGGAGAGGTGTTCATCTCCTTTTGTACCTTTTCATTTATAAATGTACTGTGTTGTTGAGCCTACATTCCAGAGCAATCATCACCATGGAAATGAGTATTTATTGCCAATAAGATTTCAACTGGCGTTTCATAAATGTGTTATAAGAAGGCTTATTTAACGAGTATTATGACAGCTACAGGAGAATAAGTTACTCAGAAAAGGATGCAGGACACACTGTTCTAACACAAGCAATATAAATCCGAGGTTGAACAGAATAGAGACAAGAAAGAATATAAAAGAATATAGGAAAGGACATTCAGCTTCATTAAGCATCTATTCATTATCTGCTGAACTGTGTTAAGCACCTCAACCGAAAGATTATCACCTATAGTCCTCGCAACCTCATTGAGAGTTTGCCATTATTATTGCCATTTTACAGAGGAGAAAACAAGCTCAGAGAGATTAAATACCTTTCCCAAAAGCCCCTTAGTCAGAAAGCTCAGTCAGGGTTTGTATCTGACTTCAGATTCTAACTCTTTGAGTTGGGAGCCAAATGGTATGACTTAATTTTCGGTTTCCTCAGTTTACTAGCATGAAAACTTAAGTGGTTACCCTACTTCCTAGATCTTCCTTTCCTCACCTGTAAATGTGACTAATAGTATCTATGTCATTTGAGGCTGTCGATTTTTAAAGGAAAAGCTGAATGAAATCATTTCGTAATCTATGAAGTACTCTGGGAACCATAATAATTTCAAGATGTTAAGAAATATAGAAATTCTATGAAAGATTTTCTAAGAAAATGGAAAGGTGATGGTAATCAACTACATTTTATGGGGGAGAGAGAAGATCAATAGCTGTCATTAACACAAATGACGAAACAAGGAAAACGGCAGAAATGTCCCATCACTCACAATGAAAAACATAGGTTATGCCAACCTGTGGGTTTCAGAAGAAACGAGAAAAATCCTCAAAATGTGATTTCTTTCTGGGGCTCAATTCTATGATTCAGTCCAGTGAATTTGAAATGTAAGAGCTAGAAGATACCTTCAGTGAAGGAACTGGGACTTGGAGAGTTCAGTGATGTGCCCAGAGCCAGAGTCAGAACCAAGACCCCTGGCTGCTCTGCCCCGAATGGTCTCCCAGCCCCCACTGCCATTAGGACACTATAAATGGTTTCAAGTAATACACTATGATGGGAGCTGGGACACAGAGAGGGAGTGGTGAAAACCACCATTATCCACAAGCTGCCAGAATATAATTAAATTGGTGATTTTGTTTTTCTATTACAATGAAGAATAATCATTATTGTTAAGGCTAGGTGCTTTGTCCTCCAGAGAGCCAACACTGCAGGTAAACTTCATGGTATGCAGCCATCACGTGCCTGCTGAGGGCTGTGGCAATTGGTAACTGAATCAAGGGCTCACTAACAAAGGGACTATGTTAGTAACTGAATCTGTTCATAAGATGAAGAAAGCTTTTCATGAAATGAACTCCCATTTTCCCACTGTTAACCAGTGTTTCGAACAATTAGGCAGCTTAACACAATCGGTGGTTTTCCTGTAGCAGGTAATCCAAAGTAGAGCAGTCTGCATACGTCAATCTCTGTCTGGGAGTGCACACTCTGAAGAATGTTGGTATTTGAAGTGTTGAGGAACACAGGTCTGCTTTTCAAGACGATCTGAAGTATCCCTTTGAAATCCTGGAAAGCTTGCAAACATCCTGCCTGAAGGAATTGGCTAAAAATAACAGCCAGCTTGGTGGTAGA
>NW_007738410.1:0-1985 GCF_000696425.1 Galeopterus variegatus | reverse complement strand
TTTTTGTAACCTTCTTTTGAGTTGCCAATTTTTAAAAAAATAAAAACACTCAAGATTTGAATTTATTCACATTTGGAATGTTGAGTGGCCAGACTTCCTCACACATACACACTCCATTCTGCTCCACTTTTTCCACTGTCAATCACTCAAGCACTCTTAGGAAGGGTGGAATGGAGGTACTTTGTGCAGCAGTGCTAGATGTAGCAGGATCTGTTACGAGTTCCCTGGCTGAAAAAGTACACTTCTTTCAGCACTATTGTACATTAGCTGTCTCCAGTTACAGACAAGTAGGTGTATAATATATGACTGGACTTGCTACAAATGCGGGTACACAAATCCTGGGACAGAGACACCTTGTACTTCAGTAAATTGACCTGCGCCTGGCTTCCATTAAGTCATCCGGCACACAAAATGGGAGCTCACATCAGAGATGCTGGGAATTGGTTTGAGTTCTGATTTTTATCTGGCCATTCAAGATCTGTAAAAAGAATGAATTCAAAAGTCTTCTGTGTGGAAACTATGAAGACCATTTAAATATCCTGAATATCCTCAATTTGGAATTATGACTCTAATATTATGTTACTTGAATATTTAAAAGTTTGATATAATAATCTAATTTGTGTACCACTTTTTTTTAATGTTTCCCCTTAGAATTACTTTTATTTGATATCAATGACATAGTTCGCATTTTTCTTAAATGGATATATTAAGATTGACAATATTATTGAGGAAGATTAATTAGAAAGATAGCATACTGAATTTAATTCATTTCTTTATATGAGAGTTAAGAATAGCAATAGATTTTATCTATTTATTTATTTTGCATGTTCGTACTGTCAGGATTCATTTATCTATTTCTGAGTTAATATGAAGCTAATTGGAGGAATTTTATTATGACAAAGCCATTTGAAGTGCCCCTTGAAACATTGTGCTGTAAAGTAGTAGATGTCATTGTGACTATTTAAGAAAGGGAAGACATGGGAAAAGCAAAGTGAATACCTTGTTTATGTAATTCTATAGTACTGAACATCAAATACGTTTCAGTTTAGGCTAGGTTTTCCAGAGATTCATGGCATCAAAAGATGACAGCAAGGGAATAAGATGTCCCTGAAATAAAAATAAAAGAGAAGATAGAGAAAAGGCTACTAATAAACAGTGGAGCAAAACCATTGTATCACCTGGTTCTAGGTATCTCAATTTAATGACATTTGGTTTNCATAAACAACTCACTATTGGGAGATAGTTAACTTGAACAATTCCAAAACAGAGTCAGGTTTGAAGTGACGTTACAGAAGAAACAACCTGCAATGATGGCCAAGTACTTACAAATATGCTCAGCTAATCCTCATGGTATGGTGTTATCCCCAATTTAGAAATGGCTGAGTGGAGAGAGATTAAAGCTGACAATGAAAAGATTAAAGGGTAGCTGTCTAATGTCTATGAGAACGAGAGCCGTGGAAAATTGAAACCCACATAGAAATACTGCTTCAGCCAAAAGCTGTCTGATTGGCCTCTTTTTCCTCTCCTTGACCTTCTGTGCTCTTAGTGACAAGGAAGTCGGGCTGATAATTGCCAAGGAGGGTGTTGGCATTCTCTGCCAAGCCCACTGCTTCTTGTGTGCTGAGGGGTTCCCATCAAATGTGGAAACCCACAACCTTATATCATATTTAATATTCAAACCCTCATGACAAGAAGTCTCATTGAATGGATCACTGCAAAGCATTTTGACGACCCATCTTTATGGCTACAGATTCTGTAAATTTGTGCAGGTGACTTCTGTGATCATTTTCTTATCACTTGCTCTCTCATTTTTTCTTTGAATCCACAAGATTAATTTTATTAAATTTCAAGATTTAATGTACTGAGTCTATGAAACACCCTTGTTTCTGTAGGGAAACTAGTAAAAATTCACAAATATACTATTTTTTTGTAACCTTCTTTTGAGTTGCCAATTTTTAAAAAAATAAAAACACTCAAGATTTGAA
>NW_007738409.1:42944-44474 GCF_000696425.1 Galeopterus variegatus | reverse complement strand
ACCCTAACCCTAACCCTAACCCTAACCCTAACCCTAACCCTAACCCTAACCCTAACCCTGGTGGAACATCAGTTCAGTTTACGTGCACAGAGAGAAACCTGGAAAGAAAGTGACCCAAATCTAACAGAATTTATTTTTGTGTAGATAACAGGTGATTTTATTATTCTGTCTGTAATTCTCTATACCGTTGGCAATTTTATTATTGAGCATCTACCATTTTTTATTTCAAGAAAAATCATATTTCTACATTTAAAAATAAACCCGAATAAAAACTTAAAGAAAAAAAAAAACAACCAGAAAAAGTTCACTGAAACATTAAAGGACTGACTTCATTTCAAACAAAGGATGGTTCGATCCCTATAGAAAGAAAACTCTTTGACATTATTATCAGCTTTCAAGAGCGAGTATAAGAAATGAAACCATACTGTCAAGGATTTCTTTGAGTTTTTATTAGCCATCTAAATATGTCTCTTATTTCAATTATGAAACTTTTTTTCTTTATAAAATTATTTGAAACTAAGTGAGGAAAACTTGGAAGAGTAAGGGAGCATTTTACTTAAATGCTAATGCACAACTTTTAAATATGTATCCTTTTCTCTAGCTGTTCAGGAGGAAGGGATAAAAATCAATAAACACCAGTCCTTCATCTCTGCTCAATTTAGCTCTTTTGGTGAGCAAATAATTCCTTCTGGTAAATGTTCAAAGCATCCAAATTTCAGGCCACTTGACAGCCCTTTCAACCAGGTCAGTCCTAACAGACAGTAATCAAGTCTTTCATGATGAATTTCATTCACAAGGTGGGACTGATTACAGAGCAGGTCGAATCACTGCGCACAATTGACTGGAAATCAACTTTCAGTTTGGGGGACTATGGAGAACAGTACACAAGGCAGGAACGGAGTAGGAGATTCAATAGTTTAACAAAGCAAACCAAATGAGATCTTCATATAAAAAGAGGCCAATCATATCACCTAACATTCCTGGCATATTCAGGAAAATACTCTGCTTTAGAAATAAAATGACTTAAAATATACAAATAAACTTTCATCTAAAACTTATATGGCTCCATTTGATAGATCTCAAATTAATAAAAGTTAAACTGAACAAATAAATGAATAAATTTTAAAATCCTATGGTTCTGGCTATTTTCTCTGGTAGTGGATTATGATATTGTGAAATACACATTTGGTCTTAATCTCTGTCTCCAGGCATACACCTAAAATTCGCTGCAGAATTGATTGCTTGCTTGGTGTGTGAGGAAACACCCACACACATTCGTTCAACATTTTCTGTGTTGACTGTTGCTGAGTAAGAGCATAGGAAAAGCACTTTGGTTTGTTTATTCCTTTATTCTCACTGAAAGTAGTCTCTTTTTCATATTCTTTTATGTGCTATAGACACACCCTGAAAAAACAGTTCAGGTCATATACTGTGTTTCTGCCTTTTCCTTTCATTGCAGGAAGATACCCTTTTTTTTTTTTTCCTTTTTGTCTTTTTTCGTGACTGGCAATGGATCGCAACCCTCAGTGT
>NW_007738409.1:38217-42693 GCF_000696425.1 Galeopterus variegatus | reverse complement strand
TAAAATCCTATGGTTCTGGCTATTTTCTCTGGTAGTGGATTATGATATTGTGAAATACACAGTTGGTCTTCATCCCTGTCTCCAGGCATACACCTAAAATTCACTGCAGAATTGATTGCTTGCTTGGTGTGTGAGGAAAAACCCACACGCATTTGGTCGCAGACATTTTCTGTGTTGACTGTTGCTGAGTAAGAGCATAGGAAAAGCACTTTGGTTTGTTTATTCCTATACTCTCACTGAAAGTAGTCTCTTTTTCATATTCTTTTATGTGCTATAGACACACCCTGTAAAAACAGTTCAGGTCATATACTGTGTTGCTGCCTTTTCCTTTCATTGCAGGAAGATACCCTTTAAAACGTAATGAAATCATTAGCATAGGCCTTACAAGTTTTGCCTATGCATATGATCAATAATTGGGAAAGCATCACTGGATCCAATTATCTCAGGAACAAATGTCACAATGTTTCTGCTCTCTTTGTCAGACCCTAAAAGCTTTTTCTGCTACCCCAGCCTGTCCTTCCAAAAGATTAGAATTAAAAATTACTAAACTTAATTCCCTCAACCTCTAAATGGGGTATCTCTATATCCTAGTTTATCAGGCACAGTATATGCCTGCCGTCCCTTTTTACTGTCAAAAGTAACCCATTTGGAGTATATATTAAAAGACCTTCCTACTAATAAATGAATGCAAATTTTGCCAATCTGTAGAAACAAATCAACAACAAAGTATTGTAGAAACAAATCAACAACTCCTGCTTCATCTTACTCTACCATTGTACTTGATTTCTTCTTACTGCCAATTTAATATTTGACAATCAATAGTACCTGCCATTTCTTCACTTTTACATTCATGCCTCAATATTATACAGTCTAAGTTCTATTTCCTTAAAACTGCTGAACATACTCATAGATTACTAATTAAATGTCATTTCTCAGTCTATATGCTTACAACACTGTAGAATATTAGATATTCATTCAACATTTCCACAATCTCTTCCTAACTCTTCAAATTTTCTTTGTTGTTTTCTTTGTTTGTGTTATTTCTTGAAACTTTTCAAATCTTCCTCTACTTGCTTTTCTTTAGTGACATACTCCAATCCTAGAGTTTCAACTGCCATCTTATGCTCATGACTCCAAAATCAGTCCCTTGAATCGACTATGCCCCCATACTGCAGACTTCTAATTTTTTTTTTCCTTTTTGTCTTTTTTCGTGACCGGTAACGGGATCACAACCCTCGGTGTCACGACCGCACGCGCTCAACCAGTGAGCAGACCAGTCTCTATATGGGATCCGAACCCTCAGCGGGAGCGCTGCCACACTCCCAAGCACCGCACTCTACCGAGTGCGCCACCGGGCCGGCCCGGGACTTCTAATTTTAATGTGACTACTTCTTCATGGCATCTAGAGGCACTTTGAACTCAACAAGTCTAAACTATTTTTCATCATTCCTAAGTATGTAATTTATCTCCAATTCCGAGTATTTTCTTCATCTTTCTATTTCGGAGAGTATCTAATGGTATTTTAGCTCCAGAGAGTAATACTCAATAACATCACTGAAGTGAGTGAAAGAAAAAGTTTTTTACATGGGGAAAGCTAAACTTTGTAATTTAAGTCTATTATGGAGTTATTTTATGATTCTTCTACCAAAGTAAAAAGATACTTTCAATAGTATCCATTTCATTTTCCTTAATTTAGACTATACAACTATGATGTTCCATCTCATTTAATATAGTTATATTTTCAGATTACATTTTTTGTATTTCTTCAGAAACTTCCTATATCAAAGTTTCTTAAGTACAAAACACTAACAACCAAAGCAAAAATTATGATGTTTCTTACATGGATATTGTTAACCAGAAAGAACTTAAATAAGAAATGTTCTATCATCATTTTTTAAAAATCGAAAAATTATTTCCTGTTGACTATAAATAAGGCCACAAGGATCTATAAATAATACCATCCACAACCACCATATAATATAGTAAATATCTGATATAGTAATTTTGCAAAAGTTTGAATTTCTCTAATTTGCATTTAAGAAAGATGCAATGGCAAAGCATTTTAATGATAAAACATCTACTAATACTAGAATGGAAAAAGAAAACAAGGTAGTAGCACATTTTATGGGATATATTTATGTACCTTGACCAGCAAAATAAAGGGAAAAAACTAAGTAGAACTCAGTGTAGTTTATACACATTGTGATAGAATGCTTTTGAAGCTTTGAAGGTACACAAATTATAATAAAGAACAATGGGGAAAAAGAAGCTCTAAGAATACTTCTAACACAAGGCATTATATTAGCAAATCTATCGGGCGCTCTCACTTTGTGCTGTAGTAGCTTTTTTTCAGAATCACAGCAAGGAATAAAATGAACTTAAAGTGAGGCATAGCATCTGTGTCTTGTTTGAAGTAAAATATATAGTTTTGTTCCCTGAACACCACTATTTTCAACATTAAAACGTAGAGTATTATGCTTGAGCTCTATATAACAATTCACATAACCCTATATCAAATAAATATTTTTTAAACTGCCTAAATATATATTTATACTATGGACCATAATAACTTGATTTTAGCATCTGTAATAGCTGAAAAACTACTAAAACACTAGGGGGTACATTTTCAGCACAGCATGAGCAGATGTAGCTGAGAGATTCCCATTGATGTCAGTAAGAGTTGCATGGTTCAATCTTAACACACACTGCATTCAAAATTTACCATAAAGCATCTGAACAATAGCTCCCCAAAAGGAAGAAAATTTTAAATTTTCCAACGCAAACCTAGCTTCTTCGGGATAATTACCCATCCACCAGTCTTAAACACATAAATTGATATATTTTCTCCCTAACACCAGCTGTTTCACCTTGAAAGCAAAAACTAAATCTTTTAGCCAAAATTTTTAATTTTAATAATGATGGCTCTGTTCTTCATTAACATGAGGGGATCTTCAAAAAGTTATAGAAAGATTCATATTATCTTTTTTATTTTTAATTGTACATATTTGTACGATACAGTGTGTTGTTTCAATCGAGGCATATGTTCTACAATGATTCCCTTAGAGTAGATAGCATATCTATCATCTAAATATTTATCTGTTCTTTGTGCTGATGACATTGAAGATCCACTTTTCTAGCTATTTAGAAATACACAATATATATTATTCACTACAGTCAGTTTAGAACACCAGAATTATTCTTCCTATAAATCTGTAACACTGTGATCCACAATGTGTACCCGTTAATACACCTCTTCCCTCTGCCCCCTTTCCCTTCCCAGACACTGGTAAATATTATTCTACTCTCTATTTCTACAAGAACCACTTTTTTCCATTTTTTTAAATTGTGGTAAAATATATATAACATAAGGAATACCATTTAGCCATTTTTAAACATACAATTGCATGGAATTAATTATATTGACAATACTATGTAACCACTACACACAATTGCATGGAATTAATTATATTGACAATACTGTGTAACCACTACCTCTATTTCCAAAACTTTTTTGTCATCCTAAACATAAACTCTGTACTCACTAAGCAATAACTTCCATCATTCCTTCCCCCAGTTTTGGTAACCTGTAATCTACTTCTATCTCTGATTTTATTTTTCTTTTTATTTTTTCTAAATTGATCCATGAAAATTCACATATTTATGATGTACAATGTGATATCTGGGTACACTTGTACAGTGCACAATGATCATGTCAGGGTATTTAGCATATCCATCACCTCAAACATTTATCACCTATTTATGTTGGGAACATTCAACATCCTCTCCACTAGCTACTTGAAGTTATACAGTAATTTGTTGTCTGTAGCCTCCCTATTCTGCTATAGAACACGAGATCTTATTCTTCCCCTCTTTCTACAATTTTGTGTCCATTAACCATCCTCTCCCATCTCCCTCTCCCTTCTTCCCTCACCAGTCTCTAGTAACCACCATTCTACTCTCTACTTGTATGAGCTCAGCATTTTTAGCTTCCACATATAAGGGAGAACATGCAATATTTCTCTTTATGTGCCTGGCTCATCATATTATCTTTTAATTTCATTTTCCACGAACTTTTTGAATTACATTCAACCTCACAGATATACTCCTCCAAATAGTTTTATTGTAGATTTTCCTGAAAAAAAATTCTGTTAGATGGCTTATTAGCCTTGTGCTTATCAAAATATTGATTCATTATACACCATTGTAAATGAGCTTCTGTAACTATACGGCTTTCTGTTGACTTTGGATATTCTTCAGGAAAAAAAAGGTTTTAAATATGTTTTTGTACCTTATTTCTTCAGATTTTCTATTTCTTTACATATTTCCTAAAGTTTTGGCTTATGTAAATTTAAATTCTAGTTTGAATTTTAGAGCTTATTGTGTATAGAATATAAAAATGCTTTGGCAAAAAATACTATTTGTTGGTTCCTCGCCACCGGGGACCAACAACACAGGGCGGGAAGGGACCCCGGACCA
>NW_007738409.1:30522-37678 GCF_000696425.1 Galeopterus variegatus | reverse complement strand
TTTAAAATGGCTGAGGTACTTTCCCAAAATGGCTGGCGGCCCGGGCGTAGCCCAACAACCATTCTTGGTAAATACCAAATCTTAGACAATTCTTGGCTAGATATATTTTAATTATAAATTTAGAATTCTTTATTTTTCTAATTATATTTTTTAACTAGCATAATTGGCTAGGTGGAGATCGATAACAACGTAAAAACAATTCATAATTAAAATTAAATTCTTCTAAATAAAACCTGTCTAGTGAAAGTTCATTGATTTCACCACATTAACATAATTATAGTCACTATTAGAGGTGATATTAGCTTGCTACCTAAAATTTTCTTGAGTTTTGTTATAACAGTTGAAAATAAATCAAAGTCACCATGATTGTATACACTTTCTATATTGAAAAATCTAATAATATATAGAAAATGATCAGGAATCTCCTTCTGTGTCTCATGCAACGTTTAATGTGATATGAATATATGTCTAGGTATTTAGTTCCTGGTGGAAAGAAGCTGGCTAATTCACCCTCTTATACCCAGCACCTGGGAAATAGTAACTATTCAAGAAATGCTTATTAAAAGATCTTCTTTAATATGCGTTTTTCAGATTAACAAAAAAAAAAAAAATTTAATGCTGAGAAAACTTTTCAAAGCATGTGGAAATTAAGGAGAAAAAAGTACAAGTAAATTTCAACTACTAAAAAATGCTTTCATAATTATAAAAATTCAAAATTAAATTTCATGATTAAAAATGCTTATTTTCCTATACTATTCTCAAATATCTAAGTGCTCATTTGAAACATATATGCAAGTCATGTTATTTCCTTGAATTCTCATTGAGATGAAGACAAACAAGTCTGTTTTACTCACTGCATGGGGATTTCAATAAGTTATAATGGTTCTGAGGTCAAAGGACTCCTTCTGTCTGATAGTATATATAAACACTGTGGCCAAAAGAGACTTTCAAATTCCTCCTAATGTATATATTAACAGCATTCAGACACTGAGAACATGTAACAAAGCAATGAGTAATATAAAGTCCAAAAGGTCAGATTTCATTTCAAAAGCATAGATTTTATCATCACATCTGGTTTCCAATCTCAGCTGAGGGCCCTGATTTCTCATATGTATAATCATGGGCAAATAACTTAACTCTCTAGATCCCAGTTTCCCTGTCACCATATTTTTAAAATTCTTATCTGGACGTTATACTTTTCAATATCATAAGTTCTAGTATTCTTAAAGAGACATTCTCTGCAATATGCAGTAATCAATAACTTATTATTGACTCTCTTCTCTTTCTATTTAACAGTATGCTACTTAATCCTGTTAAAATTAACTATTCACATAATAATTTGATTATGTTAAGTATATTTTTATTCCTCTCATTTATTTTATATATCTAATAACAAAAGAATACTACCATACCATTTGCAAGAAAGATAGCAAGGAATTATCATGTTAGCCAAAAAATAAAAATAAAAACGCTAAGTATAAAATGCACAGGGGCAGAACTTTTTCTATTTTGTTAGCCTGTCCTGCAACACCTAGAATTATTATTGGAACATGTTCTACAAATATTTGTTAAATGAAAAATATGAATTGAAGAAAAAAGACTATTAAATGAGAATTCACACACAACATTTAAAGTGATGCTTCTCTATTGAGCTACTAAGAAAGCTCTTTCTATTCGCATTTCAAAAGTACTACTGCCTTAGTATATGTGCATACATTAATATCCAAATATTGCACTGCAACATAAACAAAAATAAGAGTACAAAATCTGTTTTAAGTTTTCTATATGATATTTTTCAGCAGTGCATTTGGTAAAGCAATCTAATGTCAGAGTTCCACAACTTTTGCAATAAGAACTCTATTATAACAAAGATATTATCTGGGACTTTCAGAATTTAACATTATATTTAATATGTGATTTAATGGAATATACAACCCCAAGTGATTAGTGAAACCTGAGCTTCTCCCATCTATGCTAATGTAAGTACTGAATTCACAGTATTTGTCATAAAGAGGAATAATGAGAGGCAAGACAGAAAAATGCAAGAAAGCTGTATAGATGAGAAAATGTATAAATGAGAAAACTGGGGCAAAGCAAAGTTAAGTCAGCTGCTAGATGTGCCCTGTTAGAAAGAGGAAGGGCTGGGACTGCCAACTCAGGTGGTCTGACTCCAAGATCTGGCCTCAACAATGACTGTATGCGTCTTTCTCCACTAAGATCAGTCAGTGTGGCAGGCAGAGAATAGCCCACCAAAGATGTCCTTGTCTTGAACACCACAAGGACCCTTATAAATGGAAAGAGGAGGTAGAAGAGAGAGAACTAGAGAGAAGACTATATTAGAAAGACCTGGCTTTGAAGATGAAGGGATGAAGCCATGAGTCAAAGAGTGAAGGAAGCCTATAGAAGCTGGAAAAGGCAAGGATATGGATTTTCTCCTAGAACCTCCAGAAGGAACTTAGCCTTGTCCATATCTTGGTTTTAGGCCAGCGAGAACGATTTCAGGCATCTAACAAAATGGGAAGATAATAAATATGTGATGTTTTAAGCAATGAAATTAGTAGTAATTTGTTACAGCAATGTGATTAACTTTATGAGTCAACCTGGCTAGACTATGATGATCAGTTGTTTGGCCAAACACTACTATAGATGTTGCTGTAAAGGTATTTTTTGGATGTGATTAGCATTTAAAATCAGTTGACTTTAAGTAAAGCAGATTACCTTTCATAATATGGGTAGGCCTTATCCAGTATGTTGAAGGCCTTAAGAGCAAAGGCCTTAAAGTTTTCCAAGGAAGAAGGAATTCTGTCTCCAGGATGTTACATAGAAATTCTGCCTTAGTTTCCAGAGGTTGAACTCAAGACTGCAACATCAACTCTCACCTGAATCTCCAGCCTGCTATCCTGACCTACAGATTTTACACTTGCCAGCTCTTGCAATTATGTGAGCCAATTCCTTAAAATCAATCAATCTCTTTCTCTCTCCCCCTCCCATTAGTTCTGCTTCTCTAGAGAACTTTAATTAATACAAGCAGCAATAGGAAACTAATACAGTTAGTAACTTAATACTCATATTTAGTTGTTTACTGTGGAATATACTATAAAGCATATGTGCCTCACAGGGCTTGGTTTTCCAAAGCCTTGCAGTTTCAAATATTGACCTTGCAGAGGACTGGAAATTTTCTGCAGGCTATAAAGTCTCTTGTGTAAGATATGTTTTGTGGCATAGCAAGGTTGTTGGCTCAAGGACAGACTAGTTACTGATTGTTATGTAAAGATACTGAGAAATTGCTGTAAGATCACTTAATTGTCAAAGAGAATGTCATCTGGCTTGTTTCACTGAAAGTTACCAGCCTATATAGTTAAACTATAACCCCACCTATGTTCTCTTCCTGTAACTTCCTGGTCTGGAAAATAAACGCAGGATGAGAACCCCAATTCGGGGCTAATTTCCCAAGGAAGCAATGCCTCTTGCTTGAGGGTTCCAGCAGGAGATTTACCACTTCGGGGTCTCTCACTGCTCAGAAGAGATGGGCTTTGAGTAATCCATTGCATTTCCGTCACCCAGGAGAAAAGGGGTGACAAATCCATGGGGGACAAAGCAACACAAAGCAACAGTTTAAAACTATCCTTAGATACATTATCATATTGAAGAGGGTATATTAGTCAGCTCAGCCTTCTATAACAACATACCACAGACTGGGTGGCTTAAACAACAGAGATTTATTTCTCACAGTTCTGGAAGCTAGGAAGTTCAAGATCAAGGTGCCAGCCAATTCAGTTCCAAGTGAGGGCTTCTTCCTAGCTGGCAGATAGCCACTTTCTCATTGTGTCTCCTCATGGAGGAGACAAAGAGCTCTGGTGCCTCTTCCTCTTCTTAAAAGAGCATTAATTCTATCACATTAGAGCCTCACACCCTTAGGACCTCATTTAACCTTTATCACCTCCTCACAGGTACTATCTCCAAATAGAGTCATACTGGGGGTTAGGGTTTCAGCATAGGAATTTGGAGGGGATGAGGAGGGGGAAACAATTCAGTCCACAGCAGAGAGGAAACAATTTTTCAAAGTATATGCACATATTTTAGAAGCTCTTATATTTTAAAAAAAGCACTTTACTTTATCCAGTTGCTAGGGATCAGTAGTTTATTACATAATAATATCATTGATCGTATTATTTATATAGCATTTTATAGTTTACAAAGCACTCACAAGCAGATTATAAACAACTTTATTAATAATTAAGTTCATTAACCTGGCAAATAGTGAGCTGGGACTTGAATCTAATGTATGTTGATTCTACATAGTAGGCTCTTCACATATTCAGATCTGCTCAACAACTGCAAACATGGGTGTAGAATTTCTAGACTAATACAGTAAG
Organism: Galeopterus variegatus; assembly: GCF_000696425.1. Lineage (NCBI taxonomy): Eukaryota > Metazoa > Chordata > Mammalia > Dermoptera > Cynocephalidae > Galeopterus > Galeopterus variegatus. The sequence continues at coordinate 33,302 of NW_007738409.1, read as the reverse complement.
TCAATTTTCAGGAATTAGCCACACATTCCCATCCTTATCTTAGATCTAACTATAAACATATAAATATACCCAGTACTCTTAACATAATTAAAAGATAAAAGAAAAGCTTTAAATGCCTTGGGTATATGGGGGAGAAAGTAATACTGGTATGAACTTTTTTATTAAACTACTTAATAATTTATTCCAAGTGATTATAGGGAGGACCAAAATTTTCTTTCCCCAAAATGAAGCAAAAGATTACCATGTACTTTCTTTGAGTGGTATTTTTCCAGTTTCAGGAAATGCTACATTCCTATCTAACAAATTTTTAGATTTTGATGTTGGGGAGGCTGTAAAAGGTAGTGAATGTTTCAGTGCACACATTTTAGAACCAGGCATCATGGTTCTTCATTACACCATTCACCAGTTGTCGTCTTGGAAAAGCCACTTAATATCTCTAAGTTTCAGTTTTCTTTTCACTATAATGGGCATAGTAATACATAGGACTGCTATAAGGATTAACTAGAGAATGAATTTATAGAACTTGCTAAATATCTGACAACAAATAATTGCTAAATAAATATGAGATTTAATTAATATTGTGACTGTCAACATAAAAATTCTATTATTTAAAATATTTTAAATTCTCTAGAGTATCAAATTTACCAAGGAAAAATCATAGAAAATTTAGCTGAGGAAATTTTCACTTTTGCAATCTTGCAGAGTTTGTAACCGAGCAAAATTGTGGTGTGCACCATAATTAGAGGTGTAGTGTACTGGGGTGACACAGAGCCATTACACTGATGAAGGAGTCTGATGACAATTATCAAAGTCTATATTCACCGTGCCTTTGTTATGTTGTAAATTGGCCTGGGCTAATTTCACAGCACAGAGTGAAAAGATTTCAGCAGACAGTTTGTGTAGTTAATTCTTCTGAAAAGGTGTAGTGAATCAAATCATGAAAACTATAGTGACATTACAACACTGCATGTTCATAAACTTTTCCAAGCACTACATCATTTGATCCTCAAAACAAACTTGAGATAATGGTACAGCAAACACTGGAAGGCTGATGTAGACACTGGTTACTCTACCCTGGATAGAAGCTACAACCCTCAACCTTTGCCTTCCTTTCCTCAATGAAAAATATGACTGGGAAACAAGCTACTTTGCTCTCCACTAATCTGCATTCACATTTCACAATTCATCTTACTGGGTCCTTCAAAAAAGAACCAAACCCAGTGCACAAAGAAAAATCTACGAGTGTATGCCTTATGCAAGAAGGAAAAAAAAAAGTTAATAGCTTCTGATGTAGGGAAATCCATTTTCAGCTCTCCATAAACCCCTTAAGGATCCTGCAGTATGTAATGAATGTACTCTAACCACTCTTTGAATTATGACATGGTGAAAAGCCTTTGTAAGGACCCTATTAATCTTTGGGTTGAACGTATCTTACAATCTGCTAGGATACTTTCATGCTTCTACCAAAAATCTGCTTTATATTTTAAAAGGTTAAAATAATTGCTACTTTAGCAGTACAGGTAGCTAGGATGTTGGCCTGCCAGATCCTCTTTCAGATTTAACTCTAAGAAACATATTAATGGGCTTGAAGAACATGCAATCCAGCATTGTGGTTTATAAGAGAACAATCACACAATCAGAGAGTGACCGAAGTTTTCAGAGATAAAAGGAATTTACAAGTCAACAGTGATTTTATTTCCACAAGTTTCAGGGTTTTCTTCTCTCTTTTACTTTCTAGATAACAAAATAAATACCCACAAAAGGTAAATGGGTGAAAGCTTAAAAGTTTCAAAGCCTTATGGAAAATTATTAAAAGAAATCAAACTATACTGTTCAATTTTTGTATTATCAGGAAGAAAAATGGCATAAAATTCTCTACTTCTTTTTGCAAAGCACCCAGAAATTTAAAAAAAGAAAGAGAGAAATTATTAAAAGAAATCAAACTATACTGTTCAATTTTTGTATTATCAGGAAGAAAAATGGCCTAAAATTCTCTACTTCTTTTAGCAAAGCACCCAGAAATATAAAAAAAAGAAAGAGAGGACAAAGAGAGAGAGAGAGAGAGACAGAGAAAGGAAGACTGTTGTACCATTGATCCTTAAACAACACAGGTTTGAACTGTGTGATTCACTTATACAGAATTTTTTCACAATGTATTTACGTGTCTTTAAAATGTATTTTCTCTTCCTTATGATTTTCTTTACAACACTTTATTTTCTCTAGCCTATTTTAAGAATACAGTTTGTAATAAATACAACATACAAAATGTGTGTTAATTAACTATTCGTTATTGGTAACTGTTATTGTTTGTTATTGATCAGACTTCTGGTCAACAGAAGGATAGAAGTCAAAACTTATGATTATTTTCTACTGTACAAGAGGTAACTCCCACGTTGTTCAAGGGTCACCTGTATAAGTATATATCAGCCACTTGATATGATGGCCAAAAAAAAAAGAGACAAATATTTTAAATGATCCCAAGATAAACAGTCCTAAAAACATGAAAATGGCATGTAACTGAATAGAATTCCAAATCACTTCCTGAATCAAACCAGTTCTTTCTATAGTTTACTTCTACAATCCTAGCAACTTATCATTATCTCTCACCTGGAAAACTGCAGTACCCTTGTAACTGATCTCCTGCCTTCTACTCTTACTCCCAGCGCACCCACAGTTCATCAGCCAGCCAGCCAGCAACCAGAATGATCTTTTTACAATGTTAATCAGATATGTTATTCTTCATTCTTATAACTCTCCAAAATGCCCTACAAAAAAAGTAG
>NW_007738409.1:21734-29522 GCF_000696425.1 Galeopterus variegatus | reverse complement strand
AGATCTCAAAAATGGAAGAAAAGTTTGGTGATAAATTGGTGATAAGTAGAGATGAAACAAAAGAAGCAGATAGAGCAAAAAGGATGCTGACTATGTCCAGAGAAAGAGTGAGTTGCACAAGAAGAAAATATATCTAGTACAACACATGCATAGGGTGAACTAAAATGCAAATTGTGTCTGTAAACCAAAGAAATCATACAGAAATCCCAGAAAAACAATTTACTAAAAATCAAACGAACAATCCCATGTTAATCGCATCACCTTGAGAACATGAAGGATACTTTTAAACAGGCAGCACACCTCCTTAAAGCAGCACCAGAGAGCTTCGTGCACAGTAAGGCCCAGTTCACTGAGCAGCTGGACCTGTGCCCACACCCAGAGGGCAGCACCAGCCACGTGGGAGCAGAGGATGTTGTCACGGTCACCTCCACAAGCGGCAGCAATGCTCGGCTCTATGCCACAGGACTTCTGACAGCGTACACAGTCGCACAGACTGGAAGTGGACCCCAAATCAGCCTCAAGACCTCCACCACGTGATCAGAGCTTGCGTGTTATGCGAGCGGCACGTGGGCGGGGCTCGAGCGTCACGTGGGCGGGGCGTGCGTGTTACACGAGCGGCGCGTGGGCGGTGCCCCTGTTCCCCTCCCCGTGCGAGCGGCGGCCCAGGGTTCGGAGAGCATGGGACAGGCTGCCGGTACTGGGGCGCCAGCAGCTGCGGGGCGTGTTACAGCGGCAGGCCGAAGCGCCGGTACGGGGGCGCGGGTATCAGCCACCAGCGGTTCCTGCTCCCAGCTCTACGTGGTGCCTACGTGCGGGCGGCTGAGAACCTGCCGGCTTCCGCTCGTGCCCAAGCGTGCCGCAGCCCCGGTCGTGGAAGCCGGCGTGTGACACGGACGACACGTGGTAGAGGCAAATGAAGTCCTTGTGCCAAAATGTGATATTAGACATAGGTTATGAGTCAAACGTATCCCGCGGTGCACCACCACAGACAAGGCGGTAAACGTGTCCATGCTAAGCGCTGCTCGCACAGCACACATGGGTGGAGCTTTTGAGAGGATTCATCTGGAAGTGTGCCTTGCCAGTTCCTTAGATGTCACACGAATTACCCGTCTGGGGCACAGTTCCACTTGAGTCTTACGGTATAATCTTTTCTGTGTTGTTGAATTCAGTGTATGTGGGGTTTTATTTGTTTTGTCCTGTTCCACCATTGTATCTTGGCAGTAGATAAGTTTGGTTTTGACTTTTAAAGTTCAAAGCTGGAAGGACTTTTGCTTTTGGTCTCAGAGGAGACTTTGGACTTTTAAGTTGGTGCTGGAACAAGCTAAGACTATTGGGGCTGTTGGGACAGAATGGTTGTATTTTCTATGTGAGAGCGACATGAGTTTTGGGGCGGCAGGGGCGCAATGATGGAGTTTGGATGTGTTGTCCCCTCCAAAACTCAGGTGGAAATTTGATCTCCAATGTGGCAGTGTTGGAAACTGATTGAGCTACGGGGGTGGATCCCTCATGAATGGACTAATGCTCTCCCTCTATTAGTTCTGTGGGGATTAATGAGTGAGTTCTCTCTCTATTAGTTCTGTGAGAGCTCATTGCTTAAAAAGACCCTGGCACCTTCTCTCTCTCTCTTGCTTCCTCTCTCTTGCTTCTTCTCGCCATGTGATCTGCTTCTACCTGCTGGCTGCCTGCCGCTTTCCACCATGAGTAGAAGCAGCCTGAGGCTGGACCAGATGCAGCTGTCCCAGAATCGTAAGCCAAATAAACCTGTTTTTTATAAATTACCCAGTCTCAGGTATTCTTTTATAGCAACACAAAATGGACTAATATAGTAGCTATATATTTTTAAGACAGGTATTTAAGTCCTTAATTTTGAGTTGATTTTGGTATGTGGCAAGAGTTATAGGTTTGGTTTCTTTCTTTAACATGTGGATGGCCCAGTTTTCTCTCCCTGTGTCGATGGAGTTGAATAGGTGGTGGGCCCCCTGAAAGATGATCATGGCTGATCTGCGGTGGCAAGCCACCTTTATGGAGGTGGAAGATGTGGCTGCTGTTGTGATCCACGTCCACGGATGTGGTATGTGTCCTCTCTGTCCCTGTGGCAAAGCTCCTCCTGCCTTCTGTGAGGGCAGGGGTGGGGTTGGTTGGGGCTGGGCATTTCCCTGCTTTGGGCCTCCCTGTCATGGCACCTATGGTTTTCCTGCTTCCTGCATGGGTGGCAGTGGGGTTCTTCCTTTCATCTGGAGTGTGGTTGGTTATTTTTTTGTTTTTACAAATTTCAGTGTACACATCTAGCACCCTGACTTCGGGGCTTTGTCTATCCTGGGGTCCCAGGATCTCCTTTCAAACATATGATGCCAGAGACCTGCTCCAGTCGAGTTGTGGGTACCCAAAAAGGGAGAGGGAGGGACGGCGAAAATAACAAAAACAGACGGAGACCTCAATGCATCAGTATGCATGTTCTCTCTCTGCCGGCTGTCAGCATGTTGCAGCTGGAGCACAGTAGAGCATGAGACAATGCCTTTATTTAGTTTTTTCTCTGCAGGGGTTTTTTTGGCTACTATTTTTATTACATCATCAAGCTTAATAATTCAAAAAGGACAGGGGAAGCCAGGTTTTTTTTCCTTCATTAGCACGTCTCAGGTGATAAGCTCCTGCTTCCTCCTTTTGGTATCAACAGTGCTTTCATTTCCACAAGTTTCAGGATTTTCTTCTCTCTTTTACTTTCTAAATAACAAAATAAATACCCACAAAAGGTAAATGGGTGAAAGCTTAAAAGTTTCAAAGCCTTATGGAAAATTATTAAAAGAAATCAAACTATACTGTTCAGTTTTTGTATTATCAGGAAGAAAAATGGCCTAAAATTCTCTACTTCTTTTTGCAAAGCGCCCAGAAATATAAAAAAAGAGAGGACAAAGAGAGAGAGAGACAAAGAGAGAGAGAGAGAGAGAGAGAGAGAGAGAGAGAGAAAGGAAGACTGTTGTACCATTGATCCTTAAACAACACAGGTTTGAACTGTGATTCACATACAGAATTTTTTTCGCAATGTATTTACATGTCTTTAAAATGTATTTTCTCTTCCTTATGATTTTCTTTACAACATTTTATTTTCTCTAGCCTACTTTAAGAATACAGTTTGTAATAAGTACAACATACAAAATGTGTGTTAATCAACTGTTTGTTATTGGTAACTCTTTGTTATTGTTTGTTATTGAGCAGACTTCTGGTCAACAGAAGGGTAGAAGTCAAAACTTATGATTATTTTCTACTGTACAAGAGGTAACTCCCACGTTGTTCAAGGGTCACCTGTATAAGTATATATCAGCCACTTGATATGATGGCCAAAAAAAAAAGAGACAAATATTTTAAATGATCCCAAGATAAACAGTCCTAAAAACATGAAAATGACATGTAACTGAATAGAATTCCAAATCACTTCCTGAATCAAACCAGTTCTTTCTATAGTTTACTTCTACAATCCTAGCAACTTATCATTATCTCTCACCTGGAAAACTGCAGTACCCTTGTAACTGATCTCCTGCCTTCTACTCTTACTCCCAGCGCACCCACAGTTCATCAGCCAGCCAGCCAGCAACCAGAATGATCTTTTTACAATGTTAATCAGATATGTTATCCTTCATTCTTATAACTTTCCAAAATGCCCTACAAAAAAAGTAGAAGAAAATCCAAAATTCTTACCCTGGCATTTTGGATCCCACCTTAATTTAGACCCTGCCTATCTTTCTAACTTTATCTTTTACCTCACTTGGCCTACCACAGTGAATGCCAGCCACACTGGCTTTTCTGCCCCTGATATAGCCCAATTTGTTTTTGTTTCAGGTTTTTGCATCTATTCTTCCTCCAGATTATCAAGAAGTTTTTTTCTTATCATTTCTGCCTTATCCCAAATCTCATTTCATAATAGAGCCTACCTGAGCCTCATTCCCAAATCACTCTACATCCCCATCATTTGTCCTATTTAAATTGTATTTCCTATCTGGAATTATTTTATTTAGTTAGTTATTTGTAATTTTCTCGTAGTTTGTCTCCCTCAAATGTAATGAAGCTTCATCAGAGCAGAAACAAATGTTTGCTGTTATATCCCAGTGCCTCTGTCTTGGCACATAGTAGATGCTCAGTAAATATCTGATGAATGAGAGAGTAATATGATACTTCTCAACTGTAATCTTACATGATACATATCTGAAAAATGGGGGGTAGGGGCAGCAGACAATCTATACGTTCATGTGGCATTTAACTGGCTGCCAAGGAGTCATGTCATCTTGAAGCAGCTTGACTAAGACTGAAATATGTCTGAAAATGACTTTATGGGGTTTAGCTGCCGAAAGCCCTAAAAAACCCACCCAAGTATGGCTCCTATTATGCCTCTAGTCCCCTAACCTTCTTTCATTGGTTCTAGGAGTTGCAGGAAAAACAAAAGATGTTATTAAATCTGCATATCCATGACATCGAATTGAGCTCTGGTTCCCCGCCTCTCTGCAACCAGCCCCTCATTCTCCACCAAGATCACGTGAACTCCATTTTTTAATACTGTCTTTGGTAGGCTTAGATCCTGACCTCATAGAAGAGGGCTTTCTGCAGAGCTCTGGACTAAATCCTGAGGCTCACCACCACTGCATCTGTAGCTAGTCTACGTTGCACAGTGAAAGTTTCACTTTGTTCCTATGAGTGGTTTGAGGGTACCTAAAAAGCAGTCATTACTCCTATATCCTGGCAATGGAGCAGAGAAGCAAATACTTACCATCCTTGGAAACTAGATATATCAGAAGGGAGGCGATCTAGGGACAGGGCACCTATGAATTAAGAACTTGGACAAGAAATTAGAAGTTCCTCCTGTTGAGAGGTAGACCAGTAGACCCTTGTCAGTCTCAGGCAGTGTTCCTTTGCTTTGAATACTCTTTCCTCTCTACACCCATACCCACCCTACTCTTAAAAATTTCACTACCACTTGTCCTTTTCCTTAGGTATTCTTCCTTACCCCAGGTTAGATCAAATCCCCATGTGCACAGTCACACTTAAAAACATGAGTTACACCTTCTAATTTCAGCAGTTATCCAATAAGTACCGATTGAATGAATATCATTGAGAGATATCCATGATTAGAAAATAGATTCCATTTCCAACAAAGCATGGAAAACCAGAAGGCTAAGCAGGATTTCTTAACCATGGGACTACTAACGTGAATATTTCTCTGTAGTGGGAAGCCATCCTGTGCGTGTTTATCAGCATCCTTTACCCTCTATTCGCTAGATTCCAGTAGCGCCCCCTACCCCAAGTTGTGACAACCAAAATGAAAGTGTCTCTAGACATTGCAAACTGTCTCCTGAAGGGCAAGAAAAGGTTCCAACTGAGAATCACTAGGCTATAAGTAAAATGAACAGAATTAACAACAACAATATTGTTCCTAAAATTCTCAAAGCTAACAGGATGAGAAATTCTTCATCTCCAGCAAGTAGGAAAGCTAAAGTACCCATGAGATCACTACATGGCAGAAGGTGGTAAAAATCAGGGTGGATTCACCCATATAACACAATGTTAGTACATGCTAGGTGGGTTCATACTCAACAAAGAAAAAGATAGGTACAGAGTTCCCATATAACACCTCACTCACTCCCTTGCAGGCAAACAGGGTTTTCCCTGTTATTAACATGTTGTATTTGTGTGGTATATTTGTTACAATGAGCCAATATTGCCACATTATTACTAACTAAAGGCCATAGTTTACATTAAGTCCACAACTCTTTGTGTTGTTGTACATTCTATGGGTTCTTATGAATGTGTACACCATTACAGTGATGTACAGGATATTTTCACTGCCCTAAAAATCCCTTGTGCTCACGTGTTCATCCCTCCCTGCTCCACATGAGCCCCTCACAACCACTGATCTTTATGACATCTCTATAGTTTTACCTTTTCCAAAATGTCATTTCGTTGGTTGGATTCATGCAGTATGGAATCAGCCTGGATTGTTTCACTAAGCAGTATCAGAGTCACTCAATGTTTCAACTTCACTAAGCATTTCAGATTTCCCCATGTTTTTTTTGTGGATTCATAGCTCATTTCTTATCTTTGAATAATTCCCATTGTATGGGTTAAAATGGAACATTATAATGTTCCATTGTAAACTGTTTATCCATGCAACTTTTGAGGGAAAGACATCTTAGCTTCTTCCATGTTTTGGCAATTATGAATGAAGCTGTTATAAACATTCATGTGCAGAGTATTGGGTGGACATGTGTTTTCAACTCATTTGGGGTAAATACCAAGGAATATGATTACTGGATCTTATGGTTAACAGTGTTGAAAGAAACTACCAAACTGTGTTCCACAGTGGCTGTACCATTTTGCATTCCCACTAACAATGAAGGAGAGTTTCTGTTGTTCCATGTCCTCACCAACATTTGGTGCTGTAAGTATTTTGGATTTTAGTCATTCTAAAATAGTGCATAGTGATATCTCATTGTGGTTTTAATTTGTAATTCTGTAATAGCATTGATGCTAAGCATATTTTCTTTTTCTTTTCTTTTTTTTTTTTTTGCTTTTTGTCTTTTTCCGTGTCCGGCAACGGATCGCAACCCTCAGTGTCGCCCCCGTACCGGACCAGGACTGGCATCGGGATTGCAACCCTCGGTGTTGCTCCCACGCCTCGCTCAGCCAGTGAGCGGGAACCAGTCTGTATGTGGGATCCGAACCCTCGGCGGGAGCGCCGCCGCATTTCCCAAGTGGTGCACTACAGCAGTGCGCCACCGGGCCGGCCCATGCTAAGCATATTTTCATATGCTTACTTGCCATCTGTATATCTTCTATGGTGAATGGTCTATTCAGATCTTTTGCCAATTATTTATTCACTAATTCATCCATTCATTCATTCATTTTTTGGCAGCTGGTTAGTACAGTTGATGAACTTGCATTGACACATCATCACCCCAAGTCCACAGTGTAGGTTTGTACAAATGTGTAATAACAAATATACACCATTACAGTATCAATCAGAGTATTTACACTACCCTAAACATTGATCTTTTGACAAAAAGAATCTGTCTATTCTTTCACCAATATCAAACTGTCTTGGTTACCATAGCTTTACAATAATTATTGAAGTCAGGTATTGTCGGTCTTCCAACTTCATTCTTTTAAATTTTTAATAATGTTTTCTGAACACTGGGATACATAAAGTATCTAAGTATGAGTAACATGATTTGAAAGTGCCACTGAGGACCAAAGCATAAGTTGTGTTATGTGAGTTTACAAGAGCACTAACTATGGCAGAGGCGAGGTAGCCTCTTCACCACATCATTATTTCCCCTTCCTGCACATACAGAAAGACCGCTTTTCCCAGGTCTCCTTGCAGTGAGATTACAGGTCAAGTGACTGTTTTCTGGATTATAAAATGTGGTCAGACCTGGTCCTCCAACTACTGCTCCCAGTCTTCCAGCTCTAACACTACCACTGCAACCTTGCAAGCAACGAAAGGAGTAATGACAAAATGGAAGCAAGCTTGCTCCACAAATCATCACTCAGAGAAGAGGTACCCAAGAAAATCACCTGGCCTGCAATAGATACCAGCAAGAAACAACTCTTTATGGTTTTAAAACCCTTATTTATCACTGCAACATAGCCTGTACTATCCTGAATAAAACACTAAAAATATTAGGGCTTTAGGGACTGGCTGGTGAGCTCAGTTGATTAGAGCATGATATTAATAACACCAAGGTCCAGGGCTTTGATCACCGTACTGGCCAGCTACCAAAAAAAAAAAAAAAAAAAAAAAAA
>NW_007738409.1:15737-20734 GCF_000696425.1 Galeopterus variegatus | reverse complement strand
AGTCATGTCATCTTGAAGCAGCTTGACTAAGACTGAAATATGTCTGAAAATGACTTTATGGGGTTTAGCTGCCAAAAGCCCTAAAAACCCCATGCAAGTATGGCTCCTATTATGCCTCTAATTCCCTAACCTTCTTTCATTGGTTCTAGGAGTTGCAGGAAAAACAAAAAATGTTATTAAATCTGTATATCCATGACATCAAATCGAGCTCGGGTTCCCTGCCTCTCTGCAACCAGCCCCTCATTCTCCACCAAGATCACGTGAACTCCACTTTTTAATACTGTCATTGGTAGGCTTAGATCCTGATCTCATAGAAGAGGGCTTTCTGCAGAGCTCTGGACTAAATTCTGAGGCTCACCACCACTGCATCTGTAGCTAGTCTAGGTTGGACAGTGAAAGTTTCACTTTGTTCCTATGAGTGGTTTGAGGGTACCTATAAAGCAGTCATTACTCCTGTATCCTGGCAATGGAGCAGAGAAGCAAATACTTACCATCCTTGGAAACTAGATATATCAGAAGGAAGGCGATCTAGGGACAGGGCACCTATGAATTAAGAACTTGGACAAGAAATTGGAAGTTCCTACTGTTGAGAGGTAGACCAGTAGACCCTTGTCAGTCTCAAGCAATGTTCCTTTGCTTTGAATACTCTTTCCTCTCTACACCCATACCCACCCTACTCTTAAAAATTTCACTACTTGTCCTTTTCCTTAGGTATTCTTCCTTACCCCAGGTTAGATCAAATCCCCAGGTACACAGTCACACTTAAAAACATGAATTACACCTTCTAATTTCAGAAGTTATCCAATAAGTACCCATTGAATGAATATCATTGAGAGATATCCATGATTAGAAAATAGCTTCCATTTCCAACAAAGCATGGAAAACCAGAAGGCTAAGCAGGATTTCTTAACCATGGGACTACTAACGTGAATATTTTTCTCTGTAGTGGGAAGCCATCCTGTGCGTGTTTATCAGCATCCTTTACCTCTATTCGCTAGATTCCAGTAGCATCCCTTACCCCAAGTTGTGGCAACCAAAATGAAAGTGTCTCTAGACATTGCAAACTGTCTCCTGAAGGGCAAGAAAAGGTTCCAACTGAAAATCACTAGGCTATAAGTAAAATGAACAGAATTAACAACAACAATATTGTTCCTAAAATTCTCAAAGCTAACAGGATGAGAAATTCTTCATCTTCAACAAGTAGGAAAGCTAAAGTATCCATGAGATTACTACATGGCAGAAGGTGGTAAAAATCAGGGTGGATTCACCCATATAACACAATGTTAGTACATGCTAGGTGGGTTCATACTCAACAAAGAAAAAGATAAGTACAGAGTTCCCATATAACCCCTCACTCACTCCCTTGCAGGCAAACAGGGTTTCCCCTGTTAATAACAGTTTGTATTTGTGTGGTATATTTGTTACAGTGAGCCAATATTGCCACATTATTACTAACTAAAGGCCATAGTTTACATTAAGTCCACAACTCTTTGTGTTGTTGTACATTCTATTGGTTCTTATGAATGTGTACACCATTACAGTGATGTACAGAATATTTTCACTGCCCTAAAAATCCCTTGTGCTTACGTGTTCATCCCTCCCTGCTCCACATGAGCCCCTCACAATCACTGATCTTTATGACATCTCTATAGTTTTACCTTTTCCAAAATGTCATTTCATTGGTTGGATTCATGCAGTATGGAATCAGCCTGGATTGTTTCACTAAGCAGTATCAGAGTCACTCAATGTTTCAACTTCACTAAGCATTTCAGGTTTCCCCATGTTTTTTTTCACTGCCCTAAAAATCCCTTGTGCTCACGTGTTCATCCCTCCCTGCTCCACATGAGCCCCTCACAACCACTGATCTTTATGACATCTCTATAGTTTTACCTTTTCCAAAATGTCATTTCGTTGGTTGGATTCATGCAGTATGGAATCAGCCTGGATTGTTTCACTAAGCAGTATCAGAGTCACTCAATGTTTCAACTTCACTAAGCATTTCAGATTTCCCCATGTTTTTTTTGTGGATTCATAGCTCATTTCTTATCTTTGAATAATTCCCATTGTATGGGTTAAAATGGAACATTATAATGTTCCATTGTAAACTGTTTATCCATGCAACTTTTGAGGGAAAGACATCTTAGCTTCTTCCATGTTTTGGCAATTATGAATGAAGCTGTTATAAACATTCATGTGCAGAGTATTGGGTGGACATGTGTTTTCAACTCATTTGGGGTAAATACCAAGGAATATGATTACTGGATCTTATGGGTAACAGTGTTGAAAGAAACTACCAAACTGTGTTCCACAGTGGCTGTACCATTTTGCATTCCCACTAACAATGAAGGAGAGTTCCTGTTGTTCCATGTCCTCGCCAACATTTGGTGATATAAGTATTTTGGATTTTAGTCATTCTAAAATAGTGCATAGTGATATCTCATTGTGGTTTTAATTTGTAATTCTGTAATAGCATTGATGCTAAGCATATTTTCTTTTTCTTTTCTTTTTTTTTTTTTTGCTTTTTGTCTTTTTCCGTGTCCGGCAACGGATCGCAACCCTCAGTGTCGCCCCCGTACCGGACCAGGACTGGCATCAGGATTGCAACCCTCGGTGTTGCTCCCACGCCTCGCTCAGCCAGTGAGCGGGAACCAGTCTGTATGTGGGATCCGAACCCTCGGCGGGAGCGCCGCCGCATTTCCCAAGTGGTGCACTACAGCAGTGCGCCACCGGGCCGGCCCATGCTAAGCATATTTTCATATGCTTACTTGCCATCTGTATATCTTCTATGGTGAATGGTCTATTCAGATCTTTTGCCAATTATTTATTCACTAATTCATCCATTCATTCATTCATTTTTTGGCAGCTGGTTAGTACAGTTGATGAACTTGCATTGACACATCATCACCCCAAGTCCACAGTGTAGGTTTGTACAAATGTGTAATAACAAATATACACCATTACAGTATCAATCAGAGTATTTACACTACCCTAAACATTGATCTTTTGACAAAAAGAATCTGTCTATTCTTTCACCAATATCAAACTGTCTTGGTTACCATAGCTTTACAATAATTATTGAAGTCAGGTATTGTCGGTCTTCCAACTTCATTCTTTTAAATTTTTAATAATGTTTTCTGAACACTGGGATACATAAAGTATCTAAGTATGAGTAACATGATTTGAAAGTGCCACTGAGGACCAAAGCATAAGTTGTGTTATGTGAGTTTACAAGAGCACTAACTATGGCAGAGGCGAGGTAGCCTCTTCACCACATCATTATTTCCCCTTCCTGCACATACAGAAAGACCGCTTTTCCCAGGTCTCCTTGCAGTGAGATTACAGGTCAAGTGACTGTTTTCTGGATTATAAAATGTGGTCAGACCTGGTCCTCCAACTACTGCTCCCAGTCTTCCAGCTCTAACACTACCACTGCAACCTTGCAAGCAACGAAAGGAGTAATGACAAAATGGAAGCAAGCTTGCTCCACAAATCATCACTCAGAGAAGAGGTACCCAAGAAAATCACCTGGCCTGCAATAGATACCAGCAAGAAACAACTCTTTATGGTTTTAAAACCCTTATTTATCACTGCAACATAGCCTGTACTATCCTGAATAAAACACTAAAAATATTAGGGCTTTAGGGACTGGCTGGTGAGCTCAGTTGATTAGAGCATGATATTAATAACACCAAGGTCCAGGGCTTTGATCACCGTACTGGCCAGCTACCAAAAAAAAAAAAAAAAAAAAAAAAAGAAGAGAAATTAGCGTTTTGTTTTTGTTGTTGTTGTCAGCATCACTCAGCAGTCAGGATGAGGAGCACAGAAAACAGAAGACTTATTCTCCTGAAGTTGAAATTTGGCATAAAGTAAATTTGTCCTTACCTAAAATCAGGATATCCTTTTTTATTTTCTCTCTATCAAAGTAACATGACACCTAAGATATTAACTACCATCTGAAATCACAACCTAGACTGGAATATACACATTCCATTTTTTCTCACTTCTTTTTAATTCACATAATTTATTCAGAGGCATTAAATTTGTAGCGTCCACAAGCACTCAGCCTGAGGTAATTCACTGAGTTAATTCAATTATCTTCCCCTGATGTGGGACAAGTATATTAGTCCATTTCAATTGCTTATAACAGAATACCTAAAACAGGGTAATTTATAAAGAACAGAGGTTTATTTGGCTCACCACTCTGGGACAGCTGCATCTAGCATAGCTGCTGCTTCTTCAGTGGAAAGGGGCAGGCAGTTGGTGAGTGCAAGACCACATGGCAAGAAGAAGCAAGAAAGAGAGAGGGGAGGTGCCAGTCTCCTTTAAACAACCAGCTCTTGCAGGAACTAATAGAGGGAGAACTCACTGACTCCACTCCTCTGCAGGGAGGGCATTAATCCATTCATGAGATCCACACCCTCATGACCTAAACAGCTCCCGATACTGCCACATTGGGGATCAGATTTTGACATGAGCTTTGGGGAGACAACACATCCAAACTCTATCAACAAGTAAAAAGCAGCAGATGAAAGAAAAGGGAAAAAAGAAAATTTCTTTAAAAAAAAAAACTGATCTTCATGAAAGAAAAGGGAAAAAAGAAAATTTCTTTAAAAAAAAAAACTGATCTTCGAGGGCACGGAAATAGAATTTCCCAGAAAGTGGTCATTGTAATGAGGATGCTCACCATTTTCACATGGTATCTTTATTCCAAAAAAACCCAGAGGATTTTAAATTTGATATTACAATTTCAATTCACATGTAGCTACTTAAGAAAACTAATAATTGTCACAAAAATATTCTCTTTGAAATCACCAAAGAGCAGGATGTAATTATGTGTCTTAATGGACTGATCACTTGACTACACCCTGGAATAACCGATGCCCTTGGCAAAAAATGGAAAATTGGTATTGATTTTCACAGAGAGAAAACAGATTCAGCTTTTAAGCATCCATTATATAAAGTCAGGAAAGACAGCAAAACTATCTATACACATGTCA
>NW_007738409.1:10010-15242 GCF_000696425.1 Galeopterus variegatus | reverse complement strand
ACTACACCCTGGAATAACCGATGCCCTTGGCAAAAAATGGAAAATTGGTATTGATTTTCACAGAGAGAAAACAGATTCAGCTTTTAAGCATCCATTATATAAAGTCAGGAAAGACAGCAAAACTATCTATACACATGTCAGAAACCAGTACAGTAGGTATAGTTTACCAAGAGCCTAAGCACTTTATTCCTCTGCAAATATGGTTTTTTAATAAATAAATAATCTTTGGTTAATCAGAATGAGAGTTGATCCATTTTATGTATTTTTATTTATCAGGTTTTAGTCAGGGGAAATAAAGTTTCTTCTTTTCTAAGAGTTCTCATACTCTGCGTAGGATCTCAGAAAGAGGCAGCAAGAGAGACTATCTTGATGTTTTCTGGACGTTAACCTTCCCATGACTTTTTGAAATTCAACCAGCAGAAGATTCTTTAACAGTATATTGCATTTATATCTTACGTTTAAAGGTTAAACAGTGCATATACATTCAGCACATAATTTGTGCTACGTGCCAAGTACCAAAAAAAAAAATAATAACTTAGATCCCAAAATGTGTGAATGAGTTCCTTATAGATGTAAAGTTGCTTGCAAAGGAGAAAATAGATAAATTAGCATAATTCCTTCTTTCCTCAATATCCTTGGCAGCAAAGAACAAAAACCCTCACTGATAAAAAGCTGCTCCATCTGCCATCCTATTGCAAGAACAGCTCGTTTTCTTGGAACGATGATTTATGGGACAACCAAATCCTATTTTTCATTTTTTTGGGTGGAAGATGGTGGTAGTGAGATTTTTGTGGATAATGTCCATATAACGTCTAAAATCCAAGACCAAATCAATGAATTATCAGCAATCTACCTTCCCTCTCCTTCCAACCTCTTTGAAGCATAAAGTTATTACATGAAACCACTACTATGCTATAAATGATTTATTAAGAAAGTTGTGTCCATAAGGAAGAGATTTCTTTAATATGATAAATGATTATTGCTGTACAGCAATAGGGAAATATTACGGTGGAAATAGTTGTTATCCTAACTTTTACACATAAACAAGGAACAGATAAGATTCTGATAATATATTCCAGGGGTTACTCTGCTACATTTTAATTTGTTTGAAAGAGGGGGAACAAAAAGGTGTTTAAATGACTTGACCCGTTGTACAACAGTGGCAGAGCCGAATTTGGTTATCAGATGACCTGACCCCAGATACTGAACCACACAGTAGACCAAGCCATCTCTTAATGTACTGAATTCAAACAGATTTACAAAAAAGTAACTCACAGGTGTGAATTTCTTTCTTCTTTAGCATTTTCTCCTCTCAGCAAAATAAATTAGAAATGAGCAACGTTTAAAACTTTACATTTTCCAGGCCGGCCCAGTGGTGCACTAGAGAGTGTGTTGCTTGGGAGCGTGGTGGCGCTCCCACCGAGGGTTCAGATCCCATGTGGAGACCGGTTCCCGCTCACTAGCTGAGCGCGGTGTGGGTGCAACACCGAGGGTTGCGATCCCGTTGCCGGTCCCCGGTACGGGCGCGACACCGAGGGTTGCGATCCCGTTGCCGGTCAGTAAAAAAGACAAAAAAAAAAAACTTTACATTTTCCTGACTTAAAATTGATCTCTTGAAATTTACTTTGGAGCCACGTAATTTGAAGGAATATTCTTTTGTATGTTCAATCAAAATAAAATAAAAGAAATTGCCGAACAAATGTATATTTTACCTTAGTGTAAAGAAAAAAGAATCAAATGAATGACAAAATACCATTATGTATTCCATGGTATTAATTTTTAAAATAAGACAGTAAACTGTAGTACCCTTCTATTAATTCAGTGAAGTTGATTGTGCGTATTCCTTTTTCCTTGATTTCATGATCTTTAGCATCACAACCTAATGATAACAGGAAGGTTCCAGAATGCTTTTAAGACAAGGTATATCGTCAGAACTATTTTTCCATTCAGTTTTACATACGCATTTTAATTTTTCTACTTTATTACTCCATTAATCTCTCACTTTCAACAGCCTCCATTTTTCACTGAAGTACAAGCTTTGCAGACTTACTTTTATTACTGGCTGATGCCTTAACTAATGGTTTTTATTTTATTGTGAATTTTAGATGCAGTTATGGTGCCAGGTTGAATTAACACACTACCAGCAGACTCAAGTGAACAAACAGGTTAAGCATATTAAGTATCCCCTAACGAAGTCTTAAAAACACTTAAAATGCTTTTCTTTCACTCAAATTGAAGCCTCCAGGTGTTTGAAAACCATGAGCAACAATTATATAGAGGGCCCCTTTCATGCCTCCCTCCTTTCTCACTGCCACCCTCCCAGGCAAGTGCTGGTGTATTTCCACCGACCTTTCCACTCTTAGGAGCAGTGTCAAGGGAGGAGATTCTGCCCTCTCTCCTCCTGTTATTTGTTCCCCTTAAAGGAGAGAAAGAACTGCTAAGAGGCCAGCTTTCAGTGACTCAGACTCAACTTGGACAGAGTTATTAATAATAAAGTCACTACTCCAGTGTGGGGCCCTTCTGTGGGCCTTTGCCCCTTTTCACAGATATGTGTCTGCACATATGCAACTTTTTCTTCCCAAGTGACAAGTCATTAGAACAAGCCTTGCTCTTGTTTTGAAGGAGATCTTCATTCTCCACTTTCTCCCTCTACAGATGGGGATGGAAACTCTACCTTTTCAAGGCGATGTGGATGGAAACTCTGCCTTTCCCGCCTAGCTACACTTTCTAAATTAGCATGGACAATTCTAAAAACAACAATTTGATCAAAATTTCCCAACTGGTTAAAAAACGAAAGAGAACAAAGGTACTATTAACTGGCACTATTCAACTCTGAACCAATGGGGCAAAACTTAAATTGCTAATTATCTAACAACTGGACTATGGAACTCACCCTTTAATGCAATATGCTATACACCTAAACTTCACTTTAAATCGGTTTATCTTTTTAGTATTATATTACATTTATACACAAAATGTAACCTTTTTTCATTAATACTGTTTGCATGTTTTCATACTTTGTTCTTTACTTGATATTTGCAATTCTTGAACATGTGCCACATAATAAATAACACATTCTTTTTAAGAATAATTTTCTTTCAAAATAAAAATCAGCAACTTTACAACAGTAAAATATAACAAAATAAATTTATAAAAAGCACACTTTAAAGTTAAAGACCCCCAGCAGGCCGGTTTGCTCAGTTGGTTAGAGCACAGTCTTATAACACTAAGGTTGGGTTCAGATTCCCATGCCAGCCAGCCACCAAAAAAAAAATAAAGTTAAAGACCCCCGCTGTAAGTTCCAGGTGCATGATTAATTCAATAAATGAATTTGGGAAAGGCACTAAATATTGCTAATTCCCATTTTTCTAATCTGTGAAATAGCTATAAAAATACAACCTCATAAGTTTGAATTTGAGGTTGGACAAAATATCTCAGAATGGTGTTAGGCAACTAACAAATGATGAAGGTATTTTAGATGTTGTTATAATCATGTATTACTAACCATTTATCATCAGAATATTAGTTTTCAAAAATATATCCCCAGGTTTATAGCAGCAGAAAACTAATTTGTAAAACTATAGTTCTAGTTTTTCATTCTCGCCCTGGCCACTAATTGCATGACATTGGGTAAGTCACCTATTCATTATGAACTTCAGTTCTTGCATCTAGAAAATGCAAGTTTTATGAGTTGCATTAAAAGCTCATAGAATTTTTGCACAGACATATTTAATAATGGATACAAAGAGGTGTGCACAGAGTAAGCACTTAACAAATATTACTTCCCTTCCCTTCTTCCCCTGACCAAAGGAATGAGTACATTTTATTTTGCTTTATAGCAAGAGATTGCCAATGAACCCTTTGGCTTCATCTGGTGTAAAGACACAATCTCTTTTCTCTGTAAAATAAAGTTCCAGAAAACAGTTGCACAAGTAAGGGAATGGGGAATCGACTGAACACAGGCACCAGGGAACTTCATGGGGTGAAAGAAATGTTCTAAACCTTGTTTTTGGTGGTGATTACCACAGTTGTATATAATAGTCAAAAGTCATTGAAGAGAACAGTGAAGAGGTATGCATACTAGTTTTTATTAATTGTGCCTCAATTTAAAAAAATTTTTTTTCATTGTACATGTTTATGGGGTACAGTTGTTGTTTCAATACATGCACATATTGTATAGTGATCCGATCAGAATCGTTAGCATACTTATCATCTAAACATTTATCATTTCTTTGTGGTTATACCATTCAAGATCCTCATTTCTTGAAATATACAATACAATATTATTAGCTACTGTCACCCTAGAGGACCAGAACTTATTCCTCCTATCTAACTGTAACTTTGTAACTTTGTACCCCTCTACCAACCTTTCCCCACCCCAGGCCCCTTCCCTGCTTCTGGTAACCACTATTCTACTCTCTATTTCACTTCTTTGTTTCTATTTTTATTTTTCTTAATTGACTTATGATAATTGTATATATAAAGCCCAGGCTAATCCTAGACTTAGAAACCAAAGGGTTTTACAGAAAGATACTGCACATCTTTTTATCTATAAGCCATTTATTATTAAATAATTAAAGAAAAAAAGAGCTTGACTTAGAAGACAATATTTTATTATTTTTATTTTTTAAATTTTAACTTCTCAATATACATTGTAGTTGATTTTTGTGACCCTTTACCCATCTTCTTTCTCCCTCCCTCTCTCCCCTCCCCCACACATCATATCTGTTCATTTGTCTTAAGAAGTTCAAGTAATTGTTGTGATTGTTGTGTTCTTCCCCCCACCCTTTATTTGTTTGTGTATTTATTTATTTATTTATTTTTAGCTCCCACAAATAAGTGAGAACATGTGGTATTTCTCTTTCTGTGCCTGACTTGTTTCAATTAATACAATTTTCTCTAAGTCCATCCATGTTGTTGCAAATGGTAGTATTTCATTCTTTTTTATAGCAGAATAGAATTCCATTGTGTAGATTTACCACAGTTTCCTTATCCACTCATGTGATGGTGGACATTTGGGCTGGTTCCAACTCTTGGCTATTGTAAATAATGCTGCAATAAACATTGGAATACAGAGACTGCCTCTTCAGCAAATGATGCTGGGAAAACTGGATATTCATATGTAGGAGAATGTAGATCTGTACCTCTTACCATATACCAAAATCAACTCAAATGGATTAAAGAATTAAATATACATCCTGAAACAATAAGACTCCTTAAAGAAAACATAGG
>NW_007738409.1:4866-9036 GCF_000696425.1 Galeopterus variegatus | reverse complement strand
CTTTCATGCCTCCCTCCTTTCTCACTGCCACCCTCCCAGGCAAGTGCTGGTGTATTTCCACTGACCTTTCCACTCTTAGGAGCAGTGTCAAGGGAGGAGATTCTGCCCTCTCTCCTCCTGTTATTTGTTCCCCTTAAAGGAGAGAAAGAACTGTTAAGAGGCCAGTTTTCAGTGACTCATAGACTCAACTTGGACAGAGTTATTAATAATAAAGTCACTACTCCAGTGTGGGGCCCTTCTGTGGGCCTTTGCCCCTTTTCACAGATATGTGTCTGCACATATGCAACTTTTTCTTCCCACATGACAAGTCGTTAGAACAAGCCTTGCTCTTGTTTTGAAGGAGATCTTCATTTCTCCCTCTACAGATGGGGATGGAAACTCCATCTTTTCAAGGGGATGTGGATGGAAACTCTGCCTTTCCCGCCTAGCTACACTTTCTAAATTAGCATGGACAATTCTAAAAACAACAATTTGATCAAAATTTCCCAACAGGTTAAAAAACGAGAGAGAAAAAAGGTACTATTAACTGGCACTATTCAACTCTGAACCAACAGGGCAAAACTTAAATTGCTAATTATCTAATGACTGGACTATAGAACTCACCCTTTAGTGCAATATGCTATACACCTAAACTTCACTTTAAATCGGTTTATCTTTTTAGTATTATATTACATTTATACACAAAATGTAACCTTTTTTCATTCATACTGTTTGCATGTTTTCATACTTTATGTTCTTTACTTGATATTTGCAATTCTTGAACATGTGTCACGTAATAATAACACATTCTTTTTAAGAATAATTTTCTTTCAAAATAAAAATCAGCAACTTTACAACAGTAAAATATAACAAAATAAATTTATAAAAAGCACACTTTAAAGTTAAAGACCCCCAGCTGGCCAGTTTGCTCAGTTGGTTATTTTTTTTTTTTTTTGCTCAGTTGGTTAGAGCACAGTGTTATAACACTAAGGTTGGGTTCAGATTCCCATGCCAGCCAGCCACCAAAAAAATAAAGTTAAAGACCCCTGCTGTAAGTTCCAGGTGCATGATTAATTCAATAAATGAATTTGGGAAAGGCACTGAATATTGCTAATTCCCATTTTTCTAATCTGTGAAATAGCTATAAAAATACAACCTCATAAGTTGGAATTTGAGGTTGGACAAAATATCTCAGAATGGTGTTAGGCAGCTAACAAATGATGAAGGTATTTTAGATGTTGTTATAATCATGTATTACTAACCATTTATCACCAGAATATTAGTTTTCAAAAATATATCCCCAGGTTTATAGCAGCAGAAAACTAATTTGTAAAACTACAGTTCTAGTTTTTCATTCTTGCCCTGGCCACTAATTGCATGACATTGGGTAAGTCACCTATTCATTATGAGCTTCAGTTCTTGCATCTAGAAAATGCAAGTTTTATGAGTTGTATTAAAAGCTCATAGAATTTTTGCACAGACGTATTCAATAATGGATACAAAGAGGTGTGCACAGAGTAAGCACTTAACAAATATTACTTCCCTTCCCTTCTTCCCCTGACCAAAGGAATGAGTACATTTTATTTTGCTTTATAGCAAGAGATTGCCAATGAACCCTTTGGCTTCATCTGGTGTAAAGACACAATCTCTTTTCTCTATAAAATAAAGTTCCAGAAAACAGTTGCACAAGTAAGGGAACGGGGAATCGACTGAACACAGGCACCAGGGAACTTCATGGGGTGAAAGAAATGTTCTAAACCTTGTTTCTGGTGGCGATTACCACAGTTGTATATAATAGTCAAAAGTCATTGAAGAGAACAGTGAAGAGGTATGCATACTATTTTTTATTAATTGTGCCTCATTTTAAAAAAATTTTTTTCATTGTACATGTTTATGGGGTACAGTTTGTTGTTTCAATACATGCACATATTGTATAGTGATCTGATCAGAATTGTTAGCATACTTATCATCTAAACATTTATCATTTCTTTGTGGTTATACCATTCAAGATCCTCTTTTCTTGAAATATACAATACAATATTATTAGCTACTGTCACCCTAGAGGACCAGAACTTATTCCTCCTATCTAACTGTAACTTTGTAACTTTGTACCCCTCTACCAACCTTTCCCCACCCCAGGCCCCTTCCCTGCTTCTGGTAACCACTATTCTACTCTCTATTTCACTTCTTTGTTTCTATTTTTATTTTTCTTAATTGACTTATGATAATTGTATATATAAAGCCCAGGCTAATCCTAGACTTAGAAACCAAAGGGTTTTACAGAAAGATACTGCACATCTTTTTATCTATAAGCCATTTATTATTAAATAATTAAAGAAAAAAAGAGCTTGACTTAGAAGACAATATTTTATTATTTTTATTTTTTAAATTTTAACTTCTCAATATACATTGTAGTTGATTTTTGTGACCCTTTACCCATCTTCTTTCTCCCTCCCTCTCTCCCCTCCCCCACACATCATATCTGTTCATTTGTCTTAAGAAGTTCAAGTAATTGTTGTGATTGTTGTGTTCTTCCCCCCACCCTTTATTTGTTTGTGTATTTATTTATTTATTTATTTTTAGCTCCCACAAATAAGTGAGAACATGTGGTATTTCTCTTTCTGTGCCTGACTTGTTTCAATTAATACAATTTTCTCTAAGTCCATCCACATTGTTGCAAATGGTAGTATTTCATTCTTTTTTATAGCAGAATAGAATTCCATTGTGTAGATTTACCACAGTTTCCTTATCCACTCATGTGATGGTGGACATTTGGGCTGGTTCCAACTCTTGGCTATTGTAAATAATGCTGCAATAAACATTGGAATACAGAGACTGCCTCTTCAGCAAATGATGCTGGGAAAACTGGATATTCATATGTAGGAGAAGTAACTAGATCTGTACCTCTCACCATATACCAAAATCAACTCAAACGGATTAAAGAATTAAATATACATCCAGAAACAATAAAACTCCTTAAAGAAAACATAGGAGAAACACTGCAGAAAGTAGGAGTGGGTACAGACTTCATGAATATGACCCCAGGTAGACAATATTTGAAAAGTAGGAGAGTTCACATTTAAATCTAAATGCCCTACTTCTCTTTATTTGGGGGTTGGGGGTGGAAGCTGACCAGTACAGGGATCCAAACTGTTGACCTTTTTGTTACAAGGCTGTGCTCTATCCAACTGAGCAAACTGGCCAGCAGCCTATTTCTCTTTAGAAGCCAGAAGATCTAGTAAGAGTGAACCCACATTCATCAAGGCAACCATCACTGAAGCAGAATAAAAGCTAGCTCTTTAGAAAAAGTTTGCCCAGACCCTACCAATTCTTTCCTACACCTACTACACCCACTTATATAAACAGAAGCCTCACTGATCTTACAATCCATTCCACAGCACCATATGTAATATAGTTGTTTTAGTACTTTAAAAATGAATTCTCTTTGGAAGGGGTACAAGATGCTACGTAAGTTCTGTAACAATATAATAATGTAGAAATTCTAATATATGTGTCCTACTACTCTAGCTAGAAGCCTAAATCTAGACAAAAACTCATTTTCTCCAAGGAATAGACTCATAAGATACTATTTTAGCAATAGTCTTAAAGTAAATAGCTGAAAAAAAAATCATGCACAAAATGTGCTGTTTCAAAGAATTAAGTCCTTCAAATTATTCCTGTAATGGTTTATGCAAAGCACAAGCCTTATGATTGATAACAAAACATGAGTTCTTTGATTTTGAATAATACAATTTTGTTTTCCAATTTATTGAGTTATAAACATGACCCAAGACTCTGTTTTCTTTGCCTGTCTTCAGCAATAGTAACCAAAGGAAAAGAATTTTAAGGCAGGCACCAGTGTTGCACTGTCTAAATTAATTCACTTTTAGGATTGTCAGAATCACTTCAGGTGATTCTTATCTTAAGATGGAAAGAACCATCCTACCAAAAGTCCATGATGTCTGGGACCTCAGTAAGTATTTGCTGTATTAGTGGCACTCATTTATAAGATTTAAATCAATGAGAAGACACTGAAGAGAAGTTTTACCAATCAAAGCCCTTAGGAGCTTGTTAAAACAGATACAATCAGAACCACAGAAACATGTTATTGGTTTAGGAAACCAACCACACACACACACACACACACACACACACACACACACAGCACTTACACAATTTCTCCTAAAATAA
>NW_007738409.1:0-4170 GCF_000696425.1 Galeopterus variegatus | reverse complement strand
CAAAATTTGGGCTGGCCAGTTAGCTCATTTGGAAGAGTGTGGTACTGATAACAGGATTAAAATTAAATCTTATATTAAAAAAAATTTTCACTCTAAGTAGAAAAACAAAGAAATAAGAAAGAAAACAAGACAGAAAACAAAATACTGTTAAGAATTAAATGAAGCTTGGTCCTACACACTGTTAAACTTTTAATAAGAAATTCCCAATATCTATTTTTTAGGTAAAAACACCAGGAAAGAACTGATTTTGAAGTATTTGCTTCAAAGTCTCCACTAGCAGCCTTGCTTCAGCATCTTTGGCTCTATGCAAATTCTCACTCTCAAACTAGTAGCCTCTTATACATTGCTATCACCCTTTTTTTCATCATTCTTTCCCTATTATTACCTATCATCAGCCTTTTAATAAAATCCAAGACCTACTCTAGGAAACAAAGATTCATCCAATCTGACCCCAAGCACAAGCTCTATTTCCCCTCTCAATTCACACTTGCAATAATACCATGCACTTCTGATTCCCATCTATCTTAAGGAAAACTCTTTGAGACCAAGAAATGTGATTTCATCTTTATACTATATAAGTGTCAAGTAGATATTATTCTCAGTGTTTAACAAATACTTTCAAACTAATTTCTAGACATTTATTTCTTGCCTTTGCCAATCTTGATTTGTAAATTCCTGAAGGTCAAATTCTGGGCTCTGACTCTTTTTGTTTGTTTGTTTGTTGGTTTAAGCTCTAGCAGTAAGCACTAAATAAATTCATCACTCAAATATTTGCTGAACTAATCATAGATCATTTCTTTCATTCTTTTTATTGTTGTTACTGTTATTTCAGAGTTGTCCTCATCAACAGACTAATTAACATTTGTTCTTACTGCTAATATGCAAGGAAATATGTCTTTCTCTACCAAAATTGCTTATTTGGCCATTTCACCACTAGGGGAGTAAAAGGAAGCAAAACATCAAAAAGATATCTGTTGGCCCTTTGCGGGGAAAGAGAAATTTTTTTACAGCAGATAAGATGGTTGTAAGTGTATTTAAAATATTGACACAGACTGGCAGCTGCTCACATTCTGCCTGAAAGGTTTACTACTGGCAGGAACTCTCAGCAGGTGCTTGTTTGAAACGTGAGAAAACATTTGGACAGTTAGGATAGCCTGATTTTCCCTTTAAAATCTGTTTGGCAAAACTTCCTGGCAGTTAATATGATCCTGTGAAAAACCTTTTAAAAAAGTGTTTACATCTCTTCATAAAACTTGTTTTGCCAGTACATACAATATATTTTTAAGTGATACTCTAAACTTACAATCTTATTGCTGGCTAATATTTTTCTTCATTTAGCCAATACAAATGTTAAATGGATTGAAAGGTAGTAGTTCTGTGTATTTACAACAAATTGGTGGTCCTAGTGGTTTTTTTTTTTTTTTAATTGGCTAAGAGAAGCTTGTTCATGTACTTTTTTAAAAAAATGTCTTTTTGGGCCGGCCTGGTGGCGCACTGGAGAGTACGCTGCTTGGGAGTGTAGCGGCGCTCCTGCCGAGGGTTCAGATCCCATGTGGAGACTGGTTCCCGCTCACTGGCTGAGCGCGGTGCGGGCGCAACACCGAGGGTTGCGATCCTGTTGTTGGTCCCCAGTATGGGCGTGACACCGAGGGTTGCGATCCCATTACTGGTCAGTAAAAAAGACAAAAAGGAAAAAAAAATGTCTTTTTAATTATTTTAATTGACTCAGAATAATTGTACATATTTATGGGGTACAATGTGATATTTGGGTACATGTATACAATGTGCAATGATGAAATCAGGGTAATTATCATATCCATCCCCTCAGATACTTGTAGTTTCTTTGTGCTGGGAAACTCCAAAATCTTCCCTTCTAGGTATTTGAAACTATACAATAAATTGTTAACTGTAGTCACACTACAGTGCTACAAAACACTAGAATTTAATCCTCCTATCTAGCTGTAATTTTGTATCCTTGGCCAACCTCTCCCTATACCCTTACCAATTCCATCCTCTAGTAATCAGTGTTATTTTCTCTACTTCTATGCAATCAACTTTTTTAGCTTTCATGAATGAGTGCCTGGCTTATTTCACTTAATATAATGTCCTCAGGCTCATCCATGTTGCTGCAGAGGATAGGATTTCTTTTTTTATGGCTGCACAGTTTTCCATTTTGTATATAAATCACATGCTATCCAATCATCTGTTGATGCACACTCAGTTGATTCTCTATTTTGGCAATTGTGAATAGTGCTGTGATAAATATGGGAGTGCATGTATTCTTTTGACATACTGATCTCCTTCCCTTTGGATATGTACCCGTAGTGAAATATGTTTAATAGTTTATCAGTATGTTCCAGTAAAGTTACTTTTTTTTACACAAAACTGAAATTAGAACAGAAACCATAATCTGCAGCTTTATCAATAAGTTCAAAATTGTTATTAAGAAACCACTTTAACTGTACAAGGATTTAAAGAAGGCATTCTCAAGCATTAGGGTAAATTGGTAAGAACAGGTCAAATAACTTAGTCCTGCAATAGTTATATAGTAAAAATCAGCATGAGCCATCTCTTTCATCCATGTATTTTGCATAAAATAACCACTGCCCAGGGACATGTAATTTGTATACTCAACTTTTACAGTAATTTTCTGAGCATTTCCTTTCCTTAATGGGTGTTTCTCTCTCATTTTAACTGCTTTCCTCTCATTCACTCTCAAGTATGTCATGGCCTCTGCAGTGCTACCCCTTATCTAAGGCAGAGCAATCTAAAGGATATTGATTTATGATGGCTATGTAATTTACACACTCTGCAATTTTCCTGTATGATTTATTCAAAAAATAGATTGTACATTAAGCTTGGCATTCATTAGGCTGGCCCATTTCAGTTTCATATTAATCCTGTATTAGATTTGTTTGGAAGATTTATGCATTTAAGCATGTATAGTTGTTTAGCAGATTTTTAAGTATTTGCAAAATCCAAGTAATCCTTTACACAAATTTGTATTGAATGAAGGCCATGACACCAATAACCTGGGATTATAGGGAGATAAAATACTAGCAAAACGAGTTATTCAGTGAACATATATTTCTAAGAAGTTGTTAAGTTTCAACTAAGTTCTTTATTTCAAAAAAAGAAATATAAGAAAACCATAAGAATTATCCATTATTAATGAGCGTAAGTTGAATATATTCTTAAAACTATAAAAAATCTACATTTCAGCATGCTGCTAACTGCTTACTTAAAAAATAAACTAGATTTCAATATTTGATGATAAGACAATAAGTAGAAACTTGAAAGGTAAAAATAATAATGATGATGATGATGATGATGGATGCCCAATCATATTCTACTACAAAAACTTATATTTTCTTGGTAACCTTTTAAGAAAGCATCTCTATTTCTTTGGATTTGCCAATGAACTCTGAATTGTTAGTTATTAAGCTTTTGCCAATAATCAAGAAGATGTACACCATAAATCTTTAAGAAGAGTTACCCACATCCTTACCAATAGCCCTCACATACCTCAAAGAAAACAAAAACAATTCTAAAGTTATTATACATAAGCATCTTTTCTTCATATAACTAAAACTGAATTTAAATCCATGTAAAGCCCCTCGTTTGCTCAAATTGATACTGACTCTGAAAGTAAAACAGATCTTTTCAAAGATGTAAAGTTCCCAGCAGAAGGTGGCAACATTGTACATAGATTGATGCCTCTAATTCCATATGTGACTTAAAAGCAAATTGCCAGCAAACTGATGATCTGAGTCAGCATTTACATCTCATTTCCTTTACTGTTAGAATAAGGAGGAAATTAATAGAGAACGTTGACAAAATCATGGACTTTCATTTAAGACACGAGTAGAGACACTTAAAATAATGAGAACCTGACATTACACAAAGGAATTCTATGAGAGTGTGTCCCTGACACAGTCTCACTACAATGCTGTATAAATTAATATATATATTTAAGCTGTGATTGTAATATACAAAGTGTTATTTCGATGTTCTGAATAGAAATTTGCCATTGAATGCCAGGACTGGCACATCACAGAAAAGAGGGGGAAAAAAATGCCGGGGAGGGGGGGGGGGGGGGGGGGGGGGGGGGGGGGAGGGAGGGAGAAAGATAAAGGGGAAGTCAAGTTACAATTAAAAATTATTTTCTGG
>NW_007738408.1:37055-44474 GCF_000696425.1 Galeopterus variegatus | reverse complement strand
GGGAGGTGTCGGTGATGGGCCATAATAATCATATACATTGTATATTAACAAAATAAAAATTCAACAAAAAAAATAGACGATATGACACCACCAAAGGAATACATTAATGCTCAAATTTCAGACTCCATGGAACAGGGAATCCTTGAAATGTCTGAAAAAGTATTCCAAGCAATGATCTTAAGAAAACTAAAAGAAATAAAAGAAGACTCAATTAGAGAACACAATGAAAGAAGTAAAAATACCCAGAGTATGAAGGAGAAAATTTACAAAGAGATTAATACCTTAAAAAAGATTGTAGAAGAACTCCTCGAAATCGTTCACTCAATGAAACAAACAAACAAAAAAATACAACAGAGCGCTTGAGCAGCAGGGTAGAACAAGGAGAAGAAAGAATTTCAGATCTCGCAGATGGTCTTTTTGAAATAAGTCAGACAGACAAAAAAAGGAAAAAAGAGTTTAAAATAATGAGGAAAGCCTAAGGGAGATAGCAGACAATCTCAAGGGCTCTAATGTCCAAATTGTGGGTGTTCCAGGAGGGAAGGAGAAAGGAAAAGGTACTGAAAACCTATTCAAGAAAATAGTAACAGAAAACTTCCCACATGTAGGGAGAGATACAGACCTTCAGATCCAGGAAGCTCAAAGTTCCTCGAACAGATTCAATCCAAAAAGATCCTTCCCAAGACACATTATAGTTAAATTTGCAAAGCTCAAAGACCAAGAGAGAATTCTAAAAGCAGCAAGAGAAAAGCCTCAAGTCACTGTAGGGGAGCCCCTATCAGAGTAACAGTAGATTTCTCAACTGAAACCCTACAGGCCAGAAGAAAGTAGAATGATATATTCAAAATACTAAAAGAAAAAAATTCCCAAGTAAGAATTCATTACCCAGCAAGGCTCTCCTTCAGAAATGAGGGAGAAATAGCATACTTCCCAGACAACCAAAGGTTGTGGAAGTTCACCACCACACGACCAGTCCTTCAAGAAATTCTCAAAGGAGTCCTTCATCTGGAATCTGAATGATAATGACCACTATCACAAATACACAAGAAAGAGAAAAACCCACTGTTAAAACAAAAATGCCAGTGAGAAAGAAAAAGAAGCGAAATCATGCCACATTAAATTTCCAACTAACATTGAAGAAGAGAAATAAAAGGGGAAGTAATGATCAAAAGATATTTAAATCATCTAAACAAAAAGCAATGAAATGACAGGAATTAAACAATACTTATCAATAACTACCCTAAATGTGAATAGATTAAACTTTCCATTCAAAAGACACAGACTGATTGCTTAGATTAAAAAGCTAGACCCAAGTATATGCTGTCTTCAAGAGATCCACCTCACCTATAGAGACACACATAGACAAAAGATGAAGGGATGGAAAAAGATATACCATGCAAATGGAAACCAAAACCGAGAAGTAGTAGCGATTCTTACATTGGACAAAATAGACTTTATAGACCAAAAAACATAAGAAGAGACAAAGAAGGCCACTATATAATGATAAAAGGATCTATCCAGGTAGAAGACACAACAATCATACATACATATGCACCGAATATTGGAGCACCCAGATAGATAAAGCAAACACTCTTAGACCTAAAGAAAGAAATAGGCCCTAATATGTTAATAGTGGGTGATTTGAACACCACTCTCTCAGTATAGGACAGATCTTCCAGGGAACAAATCAACAAAGAGACATAGGATTTAATCTACACTTTAGACCAACTGGACCTGGCAGATATATACAGAACATTTCACCCAATAACTAAAGAATATACTTTTCTTCTCATTTGCTCATGGAACATTCTCCAGGATAGACCACATATTAACTCACAAATCTAGTCTCAGAACATTTTAAAAAATTGAAATCATTCTAAGTTTCTTTTCAAACCACAATGGACTAAAACTGGAAATTAATAATAAGCAAAACCCTGGAAACTATACAAATACATGGAAACTAAATAATAGGCTTCTGAATGACCTATG
The DNA here is from genome assembly GCF_000696425.1 of Galeopterus variegatus. Classification (NCBI taxonomy): domain Eukaryota; kingdom Metazoa; phylum Chordata; class Mammalia; order Dermoptera; family Cynocephalidae; genus Galeopterus; species Galeopterus variegatus. The sequence goes on along the minus strand of NW_007738408.1, from coordinate 42,488 downwards.
GGTCCAAGAAGAAATTAAACAGGAAATCAAAAATTTCTTGAAACTAATGAAAATAAAGATACATCATACCAAAACCTGTGGGATACTGCAAAAGCACTACTAAGAGGCAAAATTATTGCAATAAATGCTCACATCAAAAGAATGGAAAGACTTCGAATAAACGACCTAACGCTATGCCTCAAAGAAGTTGAGAAACAGCAACAACCCAAACCTAAAGGTAGTAGATGGAAATAAATAATTAAGATCAGAGGAGAACTAAATGAAATAGAGACCCAAAAAACAATAGAAAAAATCAACAAAACAAAAAGTTGTTTTTTTTGAGATGGTATAGAAAATAGACAAACCATTAGCTAGGTCAACAACAACAACAACAACAACAACAAAAAAAAAAAAAAAAGAAGAAGAAGAGAGAAGATCCAAATAACAAAAATCAGAAATAAAAAGGGAGACAATACAACTGATACCACAGAAATACAAAGAATTATTAGTGACTACTACAAACAACTGTATGACAACAAATATGAAAATCTGGAAGGTATGGATAAGTTTCTAGACACATAAAAACTACCAGGACTGAACCAAGAAGAGATAGATAACCTGAACAGACCAATAACAAGCAATGAGATTGAAGTGATAATCAGCAATCTTCCAACGAAGAAAAGTCCTGGTCTGGATGGCTTTACAGCTGAATTCTATCAAACTTTTAAAGAGAAGTTAATACCTATTCTCCTCAAACTATTCCAAACAATTGAAACAGAAGCTACTCTCCCAAACTCATTCTTTGTGGCCAACATAACTCGGATACCAAAACCAGATAAGGACACAACAACAAAAAAAGAAAATTACAGGCCAATATCCTTGATGAACATAGATGCAAAAATCCTCAACAAAAATATTAGCAATCAGGTAAAGCAACACATTAAAAAAATTATACACCATGATCAAGTGGGATTCATCCCAGCGGTGCAAGGACGGTTCACCATACAAAAGTCAATGAATGTAATACATCACATCAACAAACTCAAGGGCAAAGACTGCATGATTATCTCAATAGATGCTGAAAAAGCATTTGACAAAATTCTACATCCCTTCATGATAAAAACTAAAGGAATTAGATGTAGAAGGAAAGTATCTCAACACAATAAAAGCCATCTATGATAAGCCCACTACCAGTATCATTCTTAATGGGGAAAAACTGAGGGCCTTTCCCTTAAGAACAGGAACAGTACAAAGATGCCCACTCTCACCACTTCTATTTAACACAGTACAGAAGGTACTAGCCAGAGAAATCAGGCAAGAGAAAGAAATAAAGGGAATCCAGATTGGAAAAGGCAAAGCCAAACTATCTCTATTTGCAGATGACATGATACTATGTATAGAAAAACCTAAAGACTCTATCAAAAAATTCCTGGAGCTGGTTAATAACTTCAGTAAAGTTGCAGGATACAAAATAAATGCCCCCAAATCAGTTGCATTTATATACACAAATAATAAACTAACAGAAAGAGAAATAAAGAAAATAAGCCCATTTACAATTGTCACAAAAAATTAAATAACTAGGGATCAATTTAACCAAGAGGTGAAAGATCTTTACAATGAGAACTACAAATCACTACTGAAAGAAATTAAGGAAGACAGAAAAAATGGAAAGATATTCCATGCTCTCAGATTAGAAGAATTAACATTGTGAAATGTCTATACTACCCAAAGCGATCTACAGATTCAATGAAAACCACATCAAAATACTAATGGCATTCTTCACAGAAATGGAAAAAACAATCTTTACTTTCATATGGAACAACAAAAGACCCCGAATAGCTAAAGCAATCCTGAGCAAATAAATAAATAAATAAATAAAGCCAGAAGCATAACACTACCTGACTTCAAATTATACTACAAAGCTATTGTAACCAAAACAGCATGGTACTGGCACAAAAACAGACACTCAGATCAGTGAACAAGAATTGAGAACCCAGAAATCACCCCTCAGGCTTTTAGCTATCTGATATTGGACAAAGGCAACAAAAATCTACATTGGAGAAAAGACTGCCTCTTCAACAAGTGGTGCTGAGAAAATTGGATATCCATGTGCAGAATAATGAAACTAGATATGCATCTGTCACCATATACTAAAATCAACTCAAAATGGATTAAAGACTTAAGTATAAGTCCCAAAACTGTAAAATTACTGAGGGAAAATATAGGTGAAACACTTCAGGAACTAGATGTGGGCACAGACTTTGTGAACAAGAGCCCTAAAGCACAAGCAGCAAAAGAAAAAATAAGCAAATGGGCGTACAACAAACTAAAAAGATTCTGCATAGCAAAGGAAACAATCAACAGAGTGAAACAACAACCTACAGAGTGGGAGAAAATTTTTGCTAACTATGCATCCAATAAGGGATTAATATCCATAATATACAAGGAACTCAAGCAATTACACAGTAAAAAAACAAATAACCCAAATAAAAAATGGACAGAGGAGATCAGTAAACATTTTTCAAAGAAAGACATACAAATGACCAACAGGTTCATGAAAAAATGCTCAACATTAGTAGTCATCAGGGAAATGCAAATTAAAACCACATTGAGATACCATCTCGCCCCAGTTAGACTGCCTATAATAAAAAAGATGGTGGGGCCGGCCCGGTGGCGCACTGGAGAGTGGGCCGCTTAGGAGTGTGGCGGCGCTCCCGCCGAGGGTTCGGATCCCATGTGGAGACCAGTTCCCGCTCACTGGCTGAGCGCGGTGTGGGCACAACACCGAGGGTTGCGATCCCATTGCCGGTCAGTAAAAAAGACAAAAAGGAAAAAAAAAAAGATGGTGAATAACAAATGCTGGCGAGGATGTGGAGAGAAGGGAATGCTCCTGCGCCATTGGTGGGACTGTGAATTAGTACAACCACTATGGAAAACAGTATGGAGTTTTCTCAAACAACTATGGACAGATCTTCCGTATGATCCAGCAATCCCACTTCTGGGTATATACTCAGAGGAATGGAAATCATCATGTTGAAGGGATACTTGTACTCCCATGTTCATTGCAGCTGTTTACAATAGCCAAGACAGGGAACCAACCTAAATGTCCATCAATGGATGACTGGATAAGGAAAATGTGGTATATATACATCACAGAATACTACTCTGCCATAAAAAAGAATAAAATTCTTTCATTTGCAACAACATGGAAGAGCTTGGAGAAACTTATGCTGAGGGAAATAAGCAAAGCACAGAGGGATAAATAACACATGTACGCAGTCATAAGTGGGAGCTAAGAGAGAAAGAAGGAAGGACAGAAAAGCCACAGTGGTGCATTGGACTTGCAGAGGGAGAGAGCATACCTAGATACAAAGTGCAGTGGGGAGGATAAAGGGAGGGGGAGGGAGTGTGGGAATAATTGGGTGGGGAACATGGGGTACAAACGCAATTCACGGTAATGGGCATGCTGCCAGTATGGATCTGGCCTTCACATCTTGAGCATGAGGGGTGACAATCAGCTTTGTATCTCACGAATATTCATAACCAATAAAATAAATAAATAAATAAATAATAACACTCTTAAATTCAAATACAATGAGAAATAAAAATCATTGGATGAGAAATGTCCACTGAATTTTGGAGGAAAGAAAGCAGTAGGCAGAGGGTGGTGACTTAGTGGAAAGGCTGTCTACACCAAGGGCACTGGCCAAAAGGGCTCTCGAGAGACTCTCTGATGTTCAGCTTGTAGGAATCTGGGATGCACGGAACAGGGGCAGAGGGGGCTGAACTTGTAGGGATGGGTTGAATGTCTGCGACGTCCTGGTCCTGCCCATCATCTCAGAGCTCCATGAGGTGGCTTTTCTCCACTTGCCATCCCTTGCCCCTTCCACTCATTGCTTATCTCTGTCCTCCTCCAGCCTCCAGACTGACCTCTATGGGTGGCTTCTTTGCCCTCCGTCCCCCAGTTGGAATAGCCAATGGAAGGAAAGATCAGGACACTGGATGGTGTTTATTCCCCTACGTCCTTGTGGCTTCTTTGCAGTTTGGTGGCATCCCTCTGTGGCCATTACTCCTGACTAGAGACACTTCTTCCATGGATCATGCTCTCAAGAGACTCTAACAACATGCTCTTTGCCCTTGCTCCTTCAGGCCTGGAGGTAGTGACAGCTTCAACTGCTGCCGGTCCATAAGCGTGCACCCTTATGTGTCAGTTCCCTCAATCCTGCCCACTTTATTAAATCTTCCTCAGGCAAACACATCTAGTGTGCCTTCTATCTCTTATTAGGTCCCTGGCAGATTTGGCTAAGGAATGAATACCACCCACCTACCCAGTCCCACTCAAGAACCTAGAGGATTGTGTACTGAGAAATCTCCAGATTCGAGGTCCAGGCACCGGGGTGGGCCAGAAAGACACAAAGACTTGAAAACCACAGGTGGAAATGCGCCCATGCAAAGGTGGGCCCCCAGTGCACTGTGTGTGTGTGTATATCACATATACAAATTTATTGATATTGTATGTTAGTACAGGCATTTTCGTTCTTTCTGGTAAGAGACTAAAATATCTGCTAACCATTGGAGGGAAAGCTAACAGAGCATGGCAGAAGGCTTTGATATTCATTTTTTTTTTTCCCCTTTTTTCGTGTCCGGCAACAGATTGCAACCCTCGGTGTTGCTCCCGCACCTCGCTCACCCAGTGAGCGGGACCCGGTCTGTACGTGGGATCCGGACCCTTGGCGGGAGCACCACCGCACTCCCAAGCGGCGCACTGTAGCAGTGTGCCACCAGGCCGGCCCTGATACTCATTTTATAACTCTCAGTACATTCAATCAATCAGTGGTTTAGACCACAAGACTTTTTTTTTTTTTGCAAATACAGTATGCATTTTTTTTTTTTTTTTTACTTAACTAGAGCATTTAGAGTAACTTGCTGACCTGATGTCTACATTACTTTAGTATGTCCTACATAGAGCACAAGCATTTAAGCTAAACTTTCTGGAATAAATTCATGCTCCATCAACAGCTGTGTTACCTCCATGTGCCTTGGATATCTTATCCATAAAACAGGAATAATAACTTTTATTTCATAATGCTGTCTTGAGAATTAAATGAGTTAATATACGTAAAATGCTTAGGATAGTGTCTGGCACATAATAAGAATTTGGTAAATGTTATACTTATTATTATTAAAAAGTACATGTACTTTTATTTTTTTATTTTTTTTTTTGCTAAATTTTTATTTTGTCAATATACAATGCATTTGATTATTATGGCCCATCACCGACATCTCCCTCCCTCCTCCCTCTCTCCCCTCCCACACAAGAATGTCCTTTCCGTTTGCTTGTTGTAACTACTTCAAAAAAGTATAGTTGTTATATCTTCTTCCCCCGCCCCCTGGGTTTTTTTTTGTGTGTGTGTATGTGGGTGAATTAATTTGTTTATTTTTAGCTCCCACCAA
>NW_007738408.1:14663-35313 GCF_000696425.1 Galeopterus variegatus | reverse complement strand
TGGTATCTTTTTTTGGATGTTTACTAATTTTGGCAAGGAGTTTCACTGTGCACAGGTTTGACCCTCTGGCTAACTAAGGTATGGCTGTGTTTGTCAATATGGTACGCCTACCTCTGTGACTGCTCAGATGGCCCTTAGTGTTCTATGTGTGTGTTTGCCTCACGTCTTGGGCCTTTCCGGGAAGCTTCCTCTCTGGTCAGCTCTGGGAGTTCTCCCTGTTCTTTGTGTTCTGGCCCTGGCAGCTGGATCCTGTCCTGCCAGCCCAACAGGGTGTGTGAGATCTGTAAGTCTCCGCCTCACTATCCGGGCATTTCCCCTCTCTGTGTGCACTCGGTGGGGCCACCCGGAGGGTGCGTCTTTTTTTCCAAGACTCCTCCTCCTTTGCCAGACACCTCCCCTCTCTGTGTGCTCAGTACAGGGCTGGGGTGTGTCTTCTGCAATCCCCATCTCTCAGCCCCACCCAGCCCAGAAGGGGTCTCAGGCCTCCACCACGGACACTGTGGGCATTCCTGCGGCCCTGGTCAAGGCCCTCTCTTGGCCTTCCACCTTCCCCCTGGTATTGCAGCCCCCTGTGTGGTTGAGTTATCTCCCACACCAGGGCGTGAGCACCCCGGGGGAGGATCCCACAGCACACAGTTCCTCTTTGAATCCCCACAGTGTGAGTCGGCTCAACGCCCTCAGGCCGTCAGCTCTCCGGCAGGTTCAAGTGGGCTCAGGGGCACCCCGGTCACCCCTCTCCCAAGCAGAAATCAGTCTGGGGTTCTTCCAAACTGCAGGCCACAGAGATGGTATCTGCCTCCTGGAAGCAGGAAGTTTACCTGGGGCTGAAGCCCCAGGTGTGGTGGAGTGACAGTCTGGCTGGGATCCTCTTCCCTGCCCTCCCGACGCTGGCCGGGGGCTCCCCATTTCACCAGCCCCACCAGAGATCCTCGGGTGGAGTGGGATTGGTGGCCAGTCCACAGGCCCCGGGGGGCCCCACGCTGAGGCACACAAGTGGCATGGCTCAGTGAGGAGCCATGCCAAGCGAAGATGGCTGGCCTGCCCTATCTGAGCTGGCTGGCTCTGCCCCCACCAGAGAAAATGGAGGCAGCACTGTTGCCGGCACCTAGCCTGGTGTGGTAGGCGGGAGCCAGGCGGGCGTTTGCCCCACAAGCGGGGCTGGGCTGGGGGTCACTCACAGAGCTCCCAGAGCTGGGCCGATCCAGCACCTTCCTCTCCGTCTCTGCGTCGCCGCTGCTGTCTTTCCTGGCCTTTGTTGCCTCGGGCTGCTCGCTTGGTCTCCCGGCGCGGTTGGGGCACTCTCAGGAATCTTCTTTTGTATCAGCCCTAAAACCTCGAGACTGTAGTTGCTTTTTTTCGTTGTAGATTAGTTGATCAGTGATTTATTCGTTTTTTGTTGCTCTTGGAAATGCAAATAGTACTCTGGCAGCACAGCACACACTTCTCAGGCTCGCTCTGTCTTCTGGCACGCCCGCTCCAGACCCGTCGCCATCTTGAAAGCCCTTAAAAAGTACATGTACTTTTAAAGTCCACAGGGGTTATCTAGGAGTACAGCTCTCAAACAATAATTTTTATGCTTTTCAGTATTTAGACAAACAAATAATGCATGTTATTCAAAAGAGAAAAATATATGAACACACATTCTCATAGTAGCATGGATTATTTTTTCTTATAAACTAATTGTTACCTGTTAAAACATGTAGATTACAGCAAACGCCTCACAGCATAGAATAGAAACATGTCTCTAGTGGGGAGAAGGGAAGGCAGAGGGATTCCTTGAAAGAGCCCTGTCCAGACATCAGCAAACCTGGCTTGGGCTCTTTGTTCTGCTCTCTCGTAACTGAGCGACCCTGGTACCACCATCCCTCTCTGGTCCACAGTTTGTTTCTGAAAGTCGAAGTAGATGCTCTCTTAGGTCCTTCCCAGCTCTGAAAGTCTATCCCGTTTAATGGGAGGGCAAGGCCTTATTCCAAGAACCAATACATATAAGGAGTATCTGAGTAGACAGGTGGGAGGTGACATCACTTCACCACTCTGGCCTGGCCATTTCCTTGGACACAAGTTCTTCTAGAAATAATTAGTGACACATGGTGAGTAGTTTCATTTGCCGAAGATGGAACCAGAACACAAAGAGGAGAAAAAGTACTCCTGAATAACAACCTGGTTGAGATTCCATCACCTGGTGGAGTGCTCACCTGTGGCCTGGAAATTAACATCCCTTGGTAACTAGGCCCAGGAAAGGCCAGAGGAGCTCTTGTTCCCTCCTCTCCTGTCTGTTGTTTTCAGGTTTCACAACCACGTTGGTATCTCAGGAGAAATTAGAGGTAGGCAAGGTAGCTCTGTTAATTCTTTGTCAGGGAATTTGATGAAACAGCTTTGCCTGATTCAAGGCTTACATTTTCAGTCCTCTTTAGTTCCCTTTTTTTCTTCATTTTCTTTCTGCTTGGGTTATGTTAGCCATGTGAAGAATTAGCAATTAGCTACATACAACTTGCTGTATGCTAATGGTAGTGGATGTATTTGGCTCAAAAATATCTACTACTTTAATGTCTGAACCATTTCAATTTCATGGTTAGATATTAAAACTGTAAATTATAAGCTATAAAAGAAATGGAAGGCCCAAAGCATGAGGTAATTGTACAATACAAATGCAGTTAAGATTAATTCACTCTACCCTCATCAAATAACCCTACTTTCTGTTTTTTAATATTTGTTCTTGTTTAGCACTCCAGCACTGAAAACTCTCTTATGTAATTTGCCCTTTCTACAGCCAAATTTCAATTACCCATGGGATGGAAGGATCACTAATAATTTAAATCTGCTGACAAAAATAAGCAGCACAGCCACCTCATTTTGATAAAATTTTCAACTTTCTCTCAAATCAGACTTTGAGCAGCTCTTCTAAGAAAGTCGTGAGTTCTAGGGCATTCTTCCTCTGCCTTCCCTGGCACAGAAAAACATGGATGGAAAAACCATGGAGGCCTGAAGAAGTTTATGAGAGGAAGGAAGGTTGAGTGTTACCACCAGTGAATTGCTCATTTCTGATGAGTATACTGTTGGTTTAGTTGGAATGAATTATTTAGTCACAATTTGGGGCTACCAAGTGATTTATAAAGATGTTCATTCTCTCTATTCCTCTAAGAAGGTGGCAAGAGAGGGCCCTGACCAGGACACTAGGCAGATGGGGTATTTTTCAAGCCATCTAGAAGCATTACAAAAGAACAGGACAGAAAAATGATTTTATTTGCCTTGTTTTAACAGCATGTTTTCTTAATGTTGTCCAACTCTTCCTGACACCCTCTAAACCAACCAAACTGGATGTATAACTAGCCAATTTAAAGGTTCTTCCAGATGAATACATCTTGCCTCTATGTTTCAATATTGTTCAATCCTAACTCATGTTCTATGGGATCAGAAATCACTTTTCTTTGCACACAGGCTCCATGCATGAAGGAACTTTAGTGATAACAAAGTCAATAGCCTGTGTAACTCCAGCCTTGACTGTCTCATGGGATTACTGAGAATTTAGAAGAAAATAGTTAAGCAGAAGACCTGCTATGTGCTTGGCATAGAGATCAAAATTAGAAAAAAAACTGGAAAGACACAGTTCTTGCCTTCAAAGAACAAATAGTCTGAGCAGATAGATGTGAAAATAGATGACTGATTTCACGAGGGGGACAATGCTTTCTAAGCTACGAAATGAAATATCCATGTTATTGAGCATGACCTCAAGTCTTGCTTTCAAAGTTTATTCTTATTGCTCTTATCTTCACCAACGCTAATCATAATCTTGGGATCCGATACTTGATGTAATAGTGCATTCACAGAGTTCTATTCTTAGCTTCCATACCCTTGGTGCTGTATATCAGCTCAGTTGCTACTTCTTTAGACACTAAAGCTACAGATTTCTCTCTGCCCTTCTCTGCCCATTTTTGCCTTTCTCATATTTTTAAAGTTCCTTGTTCTTATTTATTTCATTTTTTGACTGTCTTACTTTCCTTGGTGTTTGTCCAATGTTGTGTGTGTGTGTGTGTGTGTGTGTGTGTGTGTGTGTGTGTGTGTGTGTGTTTTGGGAGGTGGCAAAGGGGTATTATGTTGAAAATGTTGGAAAGTTGGCGAAGTTTCTTTACTTAGGATCAGAGCTCCTAAACTGTGGAGGTAAAGAAATCAGAGAGCAGCAATATCTCCTTAGCAACTTAATTTTTGCTCTAGCCTTGGGTTAGGCAGATGTGGGCTGAAGCAAGTCAACCTGGAAGGCTAAGTGCAAAGGGGCACAAAAACATGATGACTGGACAAGACATTTGGGAAATGAGGTTCTGGGTCTGGGATGACAGCCATGTAGAGTAGAGGAAATGTGTGAAATGGCACAGAGTTGAAAGTCCTGTAAGAACCTGGGATCTCGGGGCAGAAACACAGGTACTAAAGGACTGGACAATGGAGTCAGGGCCTGAACATTGAGAAAATTGTTATCAGGTTCAGAACATAAGAGGCCTGGGCAATGGGGTCAAGACACTGTTATACAGTGATTCACAGCAGACACCCAACCTTTCCACTCTGGCTGGGGCACCAGGCAGGTGGTGTATATTTCTAGGACAGCCATGGACATTGCAAATTAAAAAGCCAAAGCCCCTGTAACAGAGGTTACAAGTGCCCCATGGATCAAAACCAGCCCACGGGCTTAATAACAGTAGCTACATATATAATGCCTTCTGTGTGCCTGTCATGCCTCTAAGTGATTTACACACATTACATATTAAGTATTCCATCTTCACCACAACTTTGAGGGGTGGAGATTATTACTCTCATTTCACAGATGAGGGAACTGAAACACAGGGAGGGTAAGCTATTTGGCCAGTTCCTGAAACTGTCACTCAGAGAGGAAGCAGAGGACTCAGGAATCGAACCCAGAAAGCCTCTGAAGCCTGGGATTCTAAGTTCTCTGCTATGCTCTCTTATTTTGTTTTATTTGGCTCAAGAACTGATTTGTAATCATTTGGAATGAGCTGTCAGTACTTAAAGAGTGGAAGATTTACATAAAATTCACAATTCTGGTTTCTCTTCTCTTGAATGATTGGAAGATCTATCAACCCGGATCTACGTTCCTCTGTGGCAACACATTGCCGGAGCTGGTAATCGCTGCACGTGAGCTGGTGCAGGAGCTCTCTGGTTAGCCACACTCCCTACCACTCCTTATTGTGTACATCCAACTCACTTCAATCATCTGTATTATCCACATTGCTCCACTGAGAGGATGAGTTCATGAGCCCCTGACTCAGGATCAAAGTGAGGAATGCGCATAAATAAGAAAGGAACCCAGGGGTCAGAAGTGGTGCAAAATAGTGACCATTGGAGATGGATTGTAGAGAGTCCAGGATAATTATCACTGGATATTTATGACTTGCTCTTGTAAGTCCTTGGAATTAAGAGCTATGGACTGAGTTAAAGGTTCAAGGTCAAGCTAGCAGATTGTACAGATATTTTGAAAACAAGTTCTGATTACACTGACCAGATCTTCTTTATATGTGCTCTCTGCTCATGGATTGAGTTAGGGCCACAGTGAATTTGACTAAATTCTGAGGGACAAGAAAGCAGAAATACTGACGCAGAGGAGAGAAGTCCAGGGTGACTGAGAAGAGTTTGTCAAGAGTTGTGGTTGGAACACCTCGCAGCAATGGATATGTCAAGAGTTGTGAGTGGAGCATCGTGGAGCAATGGATATGTCTCAATCCAAGTGAGCAACAGGATACAGTGGCTTGAAGACAGAAGTGCCAGCCTTTCTCTACCCACACTGTCCAACATGGTATGCACACAGGGATCTTTAAATTCAAAGTAAATTAAAAATTTAGTTCCTTAGTCACACTAGCTACCTTTCAAGTGTGCAGTAGCCACCCGCAGTTGATGGCTACTGAATTGGACAGTGCAGATATAGAATATTTCTATCATTGCAGAAGACACTAGTGGGAAGCACTGGTCTAGAGAGAAGGCCATCATTTTCATTAGCTTTTGCACCATATTCCAACAACTCGAAGAAAGCAATATTCACAAATTCTCCCTGCACTTGGCAATGTGGAATTGATTCCTGGAATAATAAGTATCAACAAATGCCACAACAACTAACTGCAAATTTGTCATCTGATGAGGTCTCTTTGTCTTAGAAACTTAAATAAGCTCAGTCCAAACTCTTCTTCCACACTCTGTGGAAGTTTCAAGTCCTGCCCAAGATTTCTGGACATATTCACTGCACATTTGTCCTCATGGTAACCTCAGTTTCCTGACTTCTGCTTCCTCATTACATCGACCCAGACATCCAGCTAACCCCTCAACTTCATTTTCCACACACAAAATATCCTTCATGCCTAAAATGCTTACAAGTAGGGTAGGCGGAGAGAAGAGGCATTTCTAGTACAGCAACACAAATGTTTTCAATTTAGTGTTAGGCATCTGGCAATTTCCTTCAGCCACAAAACCACAGAGGATTCTCAACTAGCCCTTTCCTTGAGGTAAGCTCCAGCATCACCCTGTGTTGGTGTCTCTTCTCTCACCAACCCTTTTTACTGCTTTCTCTCTTCTCTCTTCTTCTCTCTCAGGCATACCACACATTCCTCCTGTGGTGCTGTGCAAAGTCTTTGGTATAATTTTACAGTTCTGCCTCCTTAAGATATTTTTTTCCACAGGATCTCAGCTACCCAAAGCAAAGGGTTAGAAGCATTCTAGTAGTACTAGTTATTATGAGAATGGAAATTTCACCTTTGCATGTCAGCACAATCCCTACTTTCTTTGAACTCCTTAAAGCCTGCATCATTGTGTAGATTCTTTTCTCTGTCGTGGTACAACAGATCACACACATGAGGAGTCAAGGAGAGGCTGTCCTGTGATTCACAGAAAGGGCAAGCTGTGGACAGGAAACTGTAGTTCTATTCACTACAAGACTTGGAATCTCAGAGTATGGGAGTCTTAGATTAGAGAGACTTAAAAATCCCATGGAGTTAAAAAGGATTAATGTAAACTTTTCAGGTTATCGTTTTCCCCCCTTGATGTCACATAAACAAGAATGTGATCCTAATTTCCACATGAAAATAAACATCTAAGCCTTCATTTCCCAAGACACAATGATGAACTATAATGCCAAGGTTACTTAATGCTATGGTTTAAATGTGTCCCCCAAAGGCTCATGCACTGGAAATTTAATTCCCACTGTACCAGTGTTAAGAGGGTGGCAAATCCAACTGTGCAGTTTGAAAGGTGGGGCCTTTAAGATCATGAGGACTATGCCCTTGTGAATGGATTGGTCCATTCATGGAATAACAGGCATGGTTCTGATGGCTTTAGAAGGAGAGCAAGTGAGCAGGTTAGCTCTCTCTTGCTGAAATTCTCACAATGTGACACCCTGCATTGCTGTGGAGAGTCACCACAAAGAAAAAGGCCCTCACCAGACATGTTCCCTGGACTTTGGGCTTCCCAGGCTCCAAACTATAAGAAATAAATATCAGAGTTTTTTTAAAAAATAAATTATCCAGTTTCAGGTATTCTGTTATAAGCAACAGAAATAGACTAATACACAAAATTTCCTGGATAGCTAAAAGAAAAGCAGAAAACTCTTTTGGAGACTGACTCTTATCATTCAATGTTCCTTTGACATAGTTATCCCCCAACTTACATGTACATCAGAATGCCCTAGAGTTCTCATTAAAACACAGATTGCTGGGCTCTACCCTAGACTTTCTGATTTAGTAGGTTTGTGGTTGGGCTTAAGAATTTGTATTTTTAAGTACAAATTTAGAGAACTTAAATTTAAAGAATACTGAACTCTGTGTGTGTGTGTGTGTGTGTGTGTGTGTGTGTGTGTGTGTGTACCGGCCCTATAATGTCTCCTGTAAATGGTCTTATTATCCAGTTTTTATCATCACAGCCTTGGCTCTTTCCAATTTTCGAGGCAAAGTGGGGAAGGTTTGGGGATCACTGACGATAGTACAACTGATTATTCCACCCTATTTGGAGGGAGGGTTAGTATTTAATTCTATCCAGAAATATAGAATGCCTAACTGGTTTCATATCCTCCCAGAAGACAGGACCTCTCTGTTGGACAATGTTTTCAGAGATTTCTAGGCAAAGGTAAAAAGATCACCCCAGACTCATGATGGTAAGACCAGTCAAACTGGGACTGTACCTTTAATTTGCAAGGGTTCTTTGGTGCAGGACTCAAATAGAAGTAATGATGGAGAGAGAGAGAGAGAGAGAAATGGGCATACGAATCAGTCAGTCTATATGGATATCCACTCTCATCAGGAAACTGTTCTCCTAGACTCCTCCTAAGACCCTGGGATTTCCACACTCTAAGCTCTCTTTGTAACCTTGGTGACCATCAACTCACCCTGATGATTGCCATCTGCCAATCTTGGCCAATCTCACCATAACAGCCACTTTTCCAGTGGCTGCTGCATGTCTTATCCAGTGCTGCTTCCTGCCAAAACTGAAAACCCCTTTATGTACTGCCTGGTTCCATTTTAACTGGTTATTTTATATGGTTATATAGAAATAACCAGAAATTTTCTGTGTTTAATTACATCATGTCCACCAAATAAAGAGTCCTTGTAGCTCACTGTTATTCAGAATAATTTCAGCTATCTTCTTGTCATTTGGTTCTTTCTTCTAAAGGTGGAATGCCAAAAAATAATACAATTAATTGAGTTAGCATGAGGTTAGGCCAGTTAGTTAGGTTTTACAGTGAAGAATAGCTTTGTTATTGTGTCCTTCTTAACAAAAAGGGATTTGTGCTTACAACAAAGCCTATCTTAAATCATGAGGAGCTGGATTACCCTGCAGCCTAGAGGCAGTGCTTAGCTGAGCCAAGAGTCCTGCAAACATATTGAAGAAAAGAATGGTAAGAAAGAACAGCCCTTGGTAAAGCTGTGAATTGACAAAAGATTGTCTTTGTCCCCAGCCTACTCCTTTATCTTTTACTCATAGCTGATTGGGTGTCTGGGTGCATTCTTGTAACTTTTCTGTAAGATTTAAATCATTAAAAAGTAAAAATAAATAAATAAATAGATAGATAGATACATAAATAAACTGAGACTTTAGTTATTACTGAATAAAAGGTAAGTCCCAACAATAAGCCATCCCACCTTTCACTTTTCTGACATTCTGCATCTCACCTCTATTCATCCAAAAATACTGCTACTCCTGGTCATGTTTTTTTTCTTGGGGAAACTGTATTTCTTCTAGAATACAATTTCTGTTCATTTCATTAAATGAACAATTTATTGCACATAAAATCCTATGGATTCAAAGTCCTCCACTTCTCTATCTACCAATCCTAACAGCTAACATTAGTGAGTACTATAATACGCCAAGTACTTTGAAAGTCACCTTACACGTGTTACTTTGTGGAATCCTCACAAAATCTCTAGAAGTAACTAATCTCTAATGAGAAAGCTAAAGCAGACAAGGTTAAGTAAATTGCCCAGTGTCACACAGCCATCAATGGCAGGTCAATGTGACAACAAAATTCATGCTCTCTTCCAAAGATGGGAACCCATTTCATTCTTCCTAGCAGAAGGAAAATCTGATGCTATGGAGGGAGAAAGACAGTTCCCATAATAGACCTTGCTGACCGTGAAATAGACTATTTTGTAGGGTGATATAAAAAGCAGGCTGAAAGGTGATGTTAATGATGCTTGAGACTGCATCTCAGTATCTTTGCATTTCCAGATGCTGAGCGGGAAAATCTCTCTGTCCCTAATTACTTTCGACAGTCTCAAAAATGAAGTCAGGTCAGAGCTACAGTCACAATACTCAGTCAGAACATTCAGGCTGCAGCTGAATTTATTACAAAAGGGCAGAAAATAACTTGATTTTAGTATATACAACTCAGTCACTGCTAAAAAAGAGTTAGCAGAGGCAAAGCTGAAAATATAGATAATTGGAGATAAAATAATAATGATTATTATGTGGATGGAAGGTACATTCCTATAGAACCAGATAAATACCCAAGTCAGCGTTTAAATAATAGCTTCTAAATTTATCTGTCCTCTGAGATGCAATGTTCTAAACAGTCTGCAAAGTGACTGAAGTGAATAATGAAAAAATAAAACAGAACATTGTCCTTGCAACCTCAATGACCCCTAAGACTAATCTTCAGAAGACTTTATCATCTCATATGGCGAAACCCTAAAGCTCTTTAGAAACAAGCTCCTCCCTCATTCTTTGAACCCTCCATGTTCGTGTGGGCCCTGCACGTGCCCTCCTGCCATTTCTCCTGACTGGCATGCCCCCGACACTCTTCTCTGCCTATTTGGGTCCTGATATCCTCCACGGTTCAGCTCCATTTTGCTTCTTCAGATGTCCTTCCCTGACCACTTTACATAGCACAAACGGTCCATTCAATAGACAGTTTTCACACATGGTCATGCGGTCATTCATGCATTAGTACCTTCAATGAAAATTTAAATCTTGAATTATATTTTAACTTTCATTATGTAGCAGCCTTGTATTTTTATTCAGTCTTGGAAGTTCCTTACAGCAAGTATTGTGTTCAGAGTGACTAGGTAGAGAGCAGAGCCATTAGCTCTGGCAGAAAAGGCAATGGGGCTGTTGGACAGAGGTGGAAGGTAGAGGGGAGAAGGGGATAGCCGGAAGAGGTTGGGATATGCAATAAGCAATTTACCTAAGTGTGGAGCTCAAGGGAGAGAACTGGTAGACCTAGACGAAGAAATTGGTAAAAGAAAAGCATTGAGGTGGTAGCATTAGAAGTTTGGAAGCAAAGGAACAGAGAAACTTAAACATTGACTCTTTAAGTTGAAGAAGATGAAGACAAACAGGAGAAATGAGGCAGAATGATGTAAAAGAAAGAACGTAAGTCTAGAAGTCAGCTGCACTCAGACCCTGGTTCTACCACTTCCTGTTTGAACCAGATCAGGCCAGTTGCGTCAGCTGTCTGTGGTTCCCTCATCTGTGAAAAGGTGATAACGGGACTTATCTCTCAGCACTGCTGGGAGGATAAAATGAGATGACACACATAAAGATCTCTCAATATGATGTCTAATACCGTGTAGCTGTTAATCCATGTCCCTTTCCTTCCACTATAGGGGAACTTTGAGACGACTATTGAATTACTGAATTGGAAGTGGGGCCAGTGGGAAGATGCAGAAGACATTTTGAGAACTAAGGGCCACCCTAACATACCTGAAGTAAACTTGGAGCTCCACCTCCTTAATGCTGAAAACTAGGAGATGACAGAGGAAAGCAAGTGCTAATCATGCATCCACTATGTACCAAGCAGTTTGCTGAGCTCTAGGGAGTCAAGAGTGGCGAAGAAGATATGCTCCTTGTGGCCCTAATCCCAAATATCCAAACGTATGAGTATCCCATAACAGATTAAATATCTGAGGTCTAGAAATTTTGAAATACCATTGATTTAAACCAGAATATAAGCTGGAGTAACTGAATACATGCTGGCCAGATTTACATTATTCACGGGAAAATACTAGAAACAGTTTTGTGAAAGGAACAACTTGACAATCATAAGGTAATTTGATTAGGAACAAACAATATGCTTTTAATGGGAAAAGATGTTATAACAGCTCAGGGGCTGGCTTCTTTTGAAGTCATTGGCTGCCATGGTATCTGATTTTAGACCAACATTCCTCCTAACTGTAATAGATCTAGAGCACTAACCATATTACAGATAATAGTTCAAGATGATTTTTAAGTGTGGAAGCAGAACAAAAAATAAAAACGATGGAACCCAATTGCAAGAAATCTAAACATTGAGGTGAAAAAGACAGTTTGGGAAAAATATACAGTTGAAATCTAAGAAAATTCCAGATAAAATGTATATTTTAAAATTTCCCCAGAATTTGCATTTGGAATAAGTATCCTCAGTATTTTCAGAATATCGTATAGAAACCAAAAGACATATGGTGAAAAAATTTTAGTTAGTTGACAATATGGAACAACAGTAGGCAACTTGACACATTATATTACAACTGCAGTTATTCTTGCTATATCCATCTGATAATTTAAACATAATGAGACTCAGTGAGTGAATGAATAAATGAATGAAAAACTAAATAAATAAGTGAGTGAATTAATAAAGTAAAAAAATAATATGATAAAAATGTTAAAAGGAGATATCTGGGCCTAGAACTCTAGAGATGAATTTACATCCATGCCTTATATAATTTAGGATATAATCACCACCTTTGAGTGTACCTCAGCCCTGATTGAGAACTCTGTCTGTCAACATTCTGCCTATAAGTCAAATGCTAAAAGATGGCAGAGAATGACTTCTGTCCACCCTGAGAGCCAGACAGAGCAGCTGTCTACAGGCACTCTCTGAAAGTCCACTGGAATGTGGTGGGGCATGACCAGCCATTCCAGGTCAGCTTCACCACAGACTCACTCCATTGTAAATGTGGGTTTTCTCCTCTCATGTTGGTTCAAGCCCACTGGAGTCCCATGCACTGTCCTTTGAATGTCCAGGTTCTGTCCCACCCCAGAGCAGCAAATTCATATCAATATTTTGCTTCATTTCCAATGATGAATTCTTGCTTTATTCTAGCACTAACCTGTTGTGTGATCCTGGGAAGAACATATCATTTATCTTTGTCTTCTGGAGATGATCACTGCTATCTTGCAGTGCTATAGAGCTGTAAGGTGCTGTCCTTCAACCAGCATTACAAAAGCATTGTTCCCTCTATTCCTTTAGAGACATTTCTAAGATGCCTGCTGAATTCAATTATAACACCTGCACTTCCTATCTCACCAGGTTATCTGGGGATTGAAATAAGCAAATTCATGTCACAGTCTGTTGAAAAAGTTGAAATTACTGCACAACATCAAAATAAGACTTATTTTTTGACACTACCATTTTCAAACAGATCAGTGTTTTCAAACTTTCTAGAGGAGATGTTTAAATGATATTGCTTCAAACCATCTCTAAACATTTGTCTGTCACAAAAGAAAACTTCATAAATGAAACCTCCTATTTATTCATTTTTCTCTACAAAACTAAAAACTGTACATGCTGAGATAAAAATTAATGATGTGAAGACATTTGACTCTTAAGTCCTTGATAGTTGGGACTGTGCTATAATGTTTCTGTCTCCAGGATCTAGCAAAGTGCTGATCCCATAGTAAAAGCTCCATAGATAATTCTTGAATTAACTAAGGAACATTCTCCAGGCCACATAGCTCATTGAAATGGTGCAGATCCTCAACTGCTTGATTGTCTATGAAGAGAGGGAGAGTGCACACTTAATTCTCTTCACATAAGTATCTGTGAAATGCCAAGCATCATTTTTGAAGAACTTAGTGAATTATTTCCTACCACTTCACTACTTCTAATGATGAAGGACATTCTCTCATTCCCTCAAACACACATGGAAGCCTTTCATTTCTCTTCTGTATGTCACAGAATTGGTGAATTACCTGTTATAGTGATGGACAGAATGAAGGCTCTCATGCCAAATTCACCTACATGGCTGGTAAAATGTCTGTGTGGCATACCATTTTATGTTAGTGATATTGAAAGGCAAATGGGGAAAAAAGGACTGGAAATTAATTGAACACAAACATGTCTTATATAGCTGGTGAAATGACTGAGAAACATGTAACATTCTACCATTCCCAGGAATAATCTTCAACATGGCCAGAAGTCAGAATATTCAGTTTACAACTAGGAGGACAGAATTGACATCCGAAGTATGGTGGAACAGGAGTTTCCAGTGCTCATTCCCTTACAGAAACACCAATTTGAACAATCATCCATACCATAAAATACTTTCAAGAAAGCTAAAGGATCCAGGTGAGAGATTACAACACCTGGGTGGAGCACAGAAATAAAAAAAGACACATTGAAGAGGGTAGGAAGGGCAGTTTTATGTTACTCATTGCATCCTTCTCCCAAGACCACACAGCTTTGTTAAAGATCAGGAGAAGGAGAGCAAAGTGAGCACGTGACTTCACTGTGGGCCCCAGCACCAGACCACCCACCAGTGAGTACCAGACTGACCCTGAAGGCCTCAGGCTCCAGACTCCAGGCTGGCCCCTGAAGACCCATGTGCCAGGCCTACCAGTTCAGTTAATATAGTGCTGAAGTTCTAGCCAGAGCATTTAGGCAAGAAAAAGAAATAATAAAAAGCATCCAAATCAGAAAGGAAGAAGTAAAATTGTCTTTGTTTGCAAGTGACATGATCTTATATAGAGAAAACCTTAAAGATTGCACAACAACAAAAAAATTGTTAAAGCTAATAAATGATTCCAGTAAAGTTTCAGGATACAAAATCAATGTACAAAAATAAGTTGCCTTTTTATACACTAACAAATTTTCTATATACAACACACTTTCTATATACAACATATATATACATATAAAACAAACTTTTGAAGCACAATGAATTACCTGAAAAAGAAATTAAGGAAACAATATCATTTACAATCACTTCAAAAAGAATAAAAAATAAGAAATAAATTTAACCAAAGAGGTAAAAAATCCTGTACACTAAAAACTATAAAACACTGAAGAAAAAAATTGAAGTAGATGCAAATAAATGGAAAGATATTCCTTGTTTAAAATCAGAAGAATCAATATCAACAAAATGTTTATAAAATCCAGAGCAATCTACAGATTTAATGCAATCCCTATCAAAATTCCAATGGCATTTTTAACAAAAATAGAAAAAAAAATTCTAAAAAGTTGTTTCAAATCATAAAAGATCCAGAATAACTAAAGCAATCTGGAGCAAGAAGAATAAAGCTGGAGGCACAACATTACCAGACTTCAAAATATACTACAGAGCTATAGTAATCCAAACAGTGTGGAAGTGGCATAAAAACACACATATATGCCAATATAATGGAATAGAGAGCCCAGAAGTAAATCCATGTATTTACAATAAACTGATCTTTAACAAAGATGCCAAGAACACAATGGGGTAAAATAGTCTCTTTAACAAATGGCATTGAGAAAACTAGATATTCACATGCAGAAGAATGAAATTTAATCCTTATCTCACACCATATACAAAAATCAACTCTAAATGAATTAAAGACTGTAAGACCTGAAACTATAAAACAACCAGAAGATAATATAGAGAAAAACCTTCTTGGCATTGGTCTACACAATGATTATTTTGGATATGACCCTCAAAGCACAGGTGACAAAAGAAGATAGACAAATGAGATTACATCAAACTAAAAAGTTTCTGCATAGCAAAGGAAACAATCAACAGGGTAAAGAAACAACCTAGGGAATAAGAGAAGATATTTTCAAACCATACACTTGATAAAGAGTTAATATCCAAAATATATAAGGAACTCAAAAAACTCAAAAGGAAGAAAACAACCAAATTTAAAGATGGGCAAATCAACTAACTCCAGGGCACCCAGATCTATAAAGAAGATACTACTAGACCTAATGGGGGAAATAGACTCCAGTATAATATTGGTTGGGGATTTTAATACCCCTCTTTCAGCAAAGGACTGATCATTCAGACAGAAAATTAACCAAGAAACATCAGAGTTAATCTCCACTCTAGACTGATCAGATCTAACAGATAGTTACAAAACATTTCATCCAACCGCTGCAGAATGCACATTTTTCTCAGCAGCATGGGAACAGTCTCTAGAATAGACCATATGTTAGGTCACAAAACAAGTCTCAACAAATTTTAAAGAATTGTTATCATACAAACTATATTTTCCAGCCACAATGGAATAAAACTGAAAATCAGTAACAGAAGGGACATTGGAAACTGTACAAATACATAGAAATTAAACAGCATTCTCCTAAACAATGAATAGGTCAAAGAAGAAACTAATAAAGGAAATTAAAAATTCCCATAGACAAATGAAAATGAAAACACAGCATACTAGAACATATGGGATGCAGCAAAAGCAGTTCTAAGAGGGAAGTTCAAAGCAATAAATGCCTACCACAGACAAGTAGAAAGACTTTAAATAAACCACCTAATGCTACACCTCAAGAAACTAGAAAAACAAGAACAATCCAAACCCAAAATTAGTAGAAGGAGAGAAATAACAAACATTAGAGCATAAATAAATGAACTAGATTTAAAAAAAATACAAAAGGTCATTGAAATGAAGAGTTAGTTTTTTGAAAAGATAAACAAGATCTATAAACTTTTAGCTAGACTAATGAAGAAAAAAGAGAGAAGACTCAAATAAATAAAATCAGAAATGAAGTGGGAGACATAACTGATACCACATATATAAAAAGGCTCATAGCAGACTATTAGGAACAACTACATGCTAAAAAACTGGAAAATCTAGAAGTAATGGATAAATTCCTGAACACATACAACTTACTAAGGTTGAATCTTGAAGCATTGGAAAACCCAAGCAGACCTGTAACAAGTAATGGGATTGAAGCAGCAATGAACAGTCTCCCAACAAAGAAAGCCCCGGATCAGACAGCTTCACTCCTGAATTCTACCAAACACTCAAAGAAAAACTAACCCCAATTCTTCTCAAACTCTTGCAAAAAATTGAAAAGGAGGGAAAACTTCCAAACTCCTTCTATGAGGCCAGCATTACCCTCCTAGCAAAACTAAAAAAAGACATAACAAAAAAGGAAAACTACAGACCAATAACCCTAATGAACATAGATGTGAAAATCTTCAACAAATTATTAATGAACTGAATCCAACAACACATTAAAAAGATCATTCACCATGATCAAGTGGGATTCATCCAATGGATGCAACAATGGTTCAACATACAAAAACTAATAAATATGATACATCACAGCAACAGAATGAAGGGGAAAAAAATACTAATATTTCAATTTGGGGGAGGGGGATGCTGGCTGGTATAGGGATACAACACCATGCTCTAACCAACTGAACTAACCAGCCAGCCCTGATCATTTAAATAGAAGCAGAAAAAGCATTTGATAAAATACAGCACTGTTTCATGATAACAGCATTTATGAAGGAATAGAAGGAACGTACCTCAACACAATAAAGGCCATATATGACAAACCCATAGCTAATATCATACAGCATACTGAATGGACAAAAATCGAAGGGTTTTTCCTCCGAGATCTGGAATAATAGAAGGATGCCCACTCCCCCCACTCTTATTCAACGTAGTACTGGAAGTTCTAGCCAAAGCAAAAAGGCAAGAGAAGATCATAAAGGGAATTCAGATCAGAAAGGAGGAAGTCAAACCATCCCTATTTCCAGATGACACCATCATATGCATAGAAAACCCTAAAAATTGTGCCAAAAATTACTAGAACTAATAAGTGAACTCAGTAAAATGGTAGGATACAAAATCAATAAACAAAAATAAATAATCTTCTTATATGGCAATAATGAAATAGCTGAAGATGAAATCAAGAAAGCAATCTCATTCACAATAGCTGCCAAAAAAAAAAAAAAACCTAGGGGTAAATTTAACCAAGGAGGTGAAAGACCTCTACGATGAAAACCGCAAAATAGAAATAAATCCACACATTCGTAGCCAACTGATTTTTGAAAAAGTGTCACAAATAGTGAAGAGACAACCTACAGAATGGGAGAAAGTGTTTTCAAACTTCACATCAGACGAGAGGCTAATATCCAGAATATATAAGGAACTTCAACAACTCAACAGCAAAAACCCAAATAACCCAATTTAAAAAATGGGTAAAGGACCTGAACAAACGTTTCTCAAAAGAAGACATACTCATGGCCAACAGGCACATGAAAAAATGCTCAACATCACTACTCATCAGAGAAATGCAAATTAAAACCACAGTGAAATATCATCTGACTCCACTTAGAATGTCTATTGTCAACAAGAGAGAAAATAACGAATGCTGGCCAGGGTGCAGAGTAAAGGGAACTCTCCTGCATTGTTGGTGGGAATGCAAATTGGTACAGCGACTGTGGAACACAGTACGGAGGCTCCTCAGAGAACTAAAAATAGATCTACTTTATGACCCAGCTAACCTACGACAGGGTATATACCAGCAGAAATGAAATCAATACATCAAAGAGACACCTGCACTCCCGTATTCATCGCAGCACTATTCACAATAGGCAAGGAATGGGATTAACCTAAATGCCCATCAACAGATGAGAAAAAACTGTAGTTTATATACAAAGTGGAACACCATTCATCAGCAAAAATGAAATCCTGTCATTTGCAGCAACATAGATGATACTGGAGACCCCAATGTTCAGTAAAGTCAGGCACAGAAAAACAAATAATGCATGATTTCATTCATATCTAGAATCTAAAATAAATAAATAAAAGTGGTTCTCACAGGAGCAGAGAGTAGAATTAGAGTAATGGTTAGCAGAGGCTTGTGTGAAAGCGGGGGACAGACAGCAGTGAGTGATGAATTAATGGGTACAAAGTTATGCTCTCTATTCTAAGTGAACCAATGTATGGTATGTACATGTACTGAAACAACACACTGTACCCCACAAATATGTACAAATAAAGGTTAAAACTTTGGGCCGGCCCGGTGGCGCACTGGATAAGTGCGCCACTTGGGAAGCGCGGCGGCGCTCCCGCCCGAGGGTTCGGATCCCACGTACAGACCGGTTCCCGCTCACTGGCTGAGCGAGGCGTGGGAGCAGCACCGAGGTTTGCAATCCCATTGCCAGTCCCCGGTCCGGTACGGGGGCAACACTGAGGGTTGCGATCCGTTGCCGGACACGGAAAAAGACAAAAGACAAAAAAAAAAAAAAAAAAAAAAAAAAAGGTTAAAACTTTAAAAAATAGTAAGAATTAAATTAAATTAAAAATTTTTAAATGGGCCAAGGAACTGAATAGACAGGTCTTTAAAAAAGATATAAAAATGGCCAACAGGTATATAGAAAAATGCTCAGCAATATTGGTTATCAGGGAAATACGAATCAAAACCACAATGAGATATCATGTCACACCTGCCAGGATGGCTATTATCAAAAAGTCAGAAGATAAGAGGTGTTGGGGAGGGTATGGAGAAAAGGGAACACTTGTACACTATTAGTGGGAATGTAAATCAGTACACAGTACAATCTTTATGGAAAACTTGTACACTATTAGTGGGAATGTAAATCAGTACACAGTACAATCTTTGAGAATGAAGATTCCTCAAAAAATTGAAAATAGAACTCCTATATGATCTAGCAATCCCACTTCTGGATGTATAGCCGAAGAAAAAAATATGTGCATTCCCATGTTTATTGCAGTGTTATTCACAATAGCCAAGACAGGGAAACAACACAAGTGTTTGTTGACAAATGAATGGATAATGAAAATATTATATTGGAATATACATTATATATATATATAAATATGCATGTATTTGTACATATATGCAAGTGCTTCCAAAAGTTCACAGAAATATTCATATTATGTTTTCATTCAATTTTCTATGAACTTTCTGAAGTATCTCTGTGTGTGTATATATATAATACATACATATAAAATGTACATTTATGTGACAGAATAATATTTGAGCTTAAAAAGAAGGAAATTCTATCATTTGCCATAACATAGCCAAACCTTGAGGGCATTATGCAAAATGAAATAAGCCAGGCACAGAAAGACAAATACTGCATGATTTCACTTATATGTGGATTCTGAAACAGTTGAACACCGAAAAAGACAGTTAGAATAGTGGTTACCAGAGGTTGGGGGTGGGGGAAATGGGGAAAGATGTTGGTCAAAGGGTGTAAAATATCAGTCACGTGACCTGTGTAAGTTCTGGAAATCAAATGTACAGAAGGGGCACTATAGTTAATATTACTATATCGCATATTTGAAATTTTGTAAGAGAGTAAATCTTAAATGTTCTCATCACCAGAAAAAATGGTAACTATGTCAGATGATGGATATGTTCATTAGCTTGATTGTGGTAATCCTTTCACAATGTATATTTATATATATCAAAACATCACTATATGTACTTTAAAATATATACAGTTTTTACTGGTTAATTACATCTCAATAAAACTGGAAAAAACTGTAAGGGCAAGTGGCATCTGGGGGTGTGTTAGGGAGGGATGGATTGCACAGGGACATAGGGAAGAGATGGCAGTGATTGGTATCTTGATGTAGTGGTAGTTTTACAGTATACATGTCCATCAAAACTCAGCCAATTGTACACTTTAAATATGTGTAGTTTATTGCAGATAAATTACACCTGAATAGAACTGTCAAGCAAACAAACAAAAGGTGTGGTGGGGAAATACAGAGAAAGTTTGACAGGTTAAGAACATAGCAAGAATTAGCAGGTGAGGGAGAGAAATAGCCTTTGCTTTAATAGTAGTAGGGGTCTTAAAAAGGTCAAATGCTGTATTTCCTAAAGTGGGTTTTTTTCAACAGTAGTCCTACAAGATGAGAGGAAACTGTGTTCCAAAGTCAAATAAATGTGGGAAATAGACGAATGTTCTATCAATACATGTTGGCATAATAAATAGGCTTTGAGAAGTCTTATTAAATAAATGTTTATTTCATTTGGCATTCTCCAAACTTAATGTCAAGTGATACCTGTTCAAAATGCCCTTGTGTTGGGGCCGGCCCGGTAGCGCACTGGATAGGTGCGCCACTTGGGAAGCGGGGCGGCGCTCCCGCCCGAGGGTTCGGATCCCACATACAGACCGGTTCCCACTCACTGGCTGAGCGAGGCGTGGGGGCAACACCGAGG
>NW_007738408.1:0-13663 GCF_000696425.1 Galeopterus variegatus | reverse complement strand
GACACAGAAAAAGACAAAAAAAAAAAAAAAAAAAAAAAAAAAAAAAATGCCCGTGTCTAACCCAGTGCTTTCATGTAGACACAGGAAAAGCCATGTGGCTACTTAGGAGATAGCGCTAGTTAAGAGCACAGACTTTGACAGACACATGTATGGAGCTGCTCTGCCACATATCCAGAAACAAGATCTTGGACAAGTCATAGAAGCCCTCTATCTCCCAGCTTTTTCCTCTGTAGAATGGGATAAGCAATGGAAGCTAAATCATAAGGTCGCTTGAGGACTAAACAAGTAATTCGTGTAAAAAGCTTAGGGCAGCATCCAGCAGACTCTCATAAATACTAGACTTTCTGGATTAGCAGGAAAGCTATGGCTACAGTTCACGTTGGAGACCTCCACCACCACATCACCTTGGACTGCTGCACCCTTAGCAAGAAAACACCCTCGGAGTGGGTCAGGCTCTCTCACGACATTTATTGCCTCTATTTAGTACTCCACAGATGACTTCTCGCTCCCTGTCATTCCCACCATCTTGCCAGGAGCATGAGGAGAAAGTGCAACGTGGCAGGGCTGACAGAGTGAGAGAGGGTCCATCCTCCTGGGGCTGACCAAGGGGTTAAGCACGTCACTCTACTCAAATCAGTCTAAACTTTCATTTTCGTCGTTCCTGCAAATAAAGATGCAAAAACCTTCCATGAGATGGGAGCTTAGGGTGGGGAGAAGCATAAAAGTAGCAAACTCAGAAAAGTCTCTGAAAAACAAAACAACACAGAAAACAGGGGTCCATTTGTTTTCCCTGTAATGGATGCGAACTAAAGCCCCAGACACTTACGATCACTGAGAAGTGTTGTTGATTCTTAATATTCAGATACACTTTTATTTAATTAACCTCTTCAATTCATAAGTCCTCATCTCCAAATTGATGACGTGAACAACCTGCACTCCATCAGATGTGGAGCCCACCGCACAGCACAGCCAGCCTTTCAGAACACACACTGGGATAGGATGGGGTTGCCACAGCAACAGCATCCAGCACTCTGGAATCCTCTCTCCCCTCAGCACCCTCCTTGCCAGACCCTCATCTTCCCTGACAGGTTTCTTTATCTTTTTCCTTCATGAATTACATGCAGGAGTAATTACTGTCATATCATGCTAAGCTCTGCATCTCTGTGCAGGTAAAGCATTCAGGATCAATATAACTATGTCTTTATTCCCAAACTGGGGTGCACATGAAATTCATTCATGACCTGAAGCCTGGGAGCCTGTGCCTGACTCCAGACCTATGGATTCAGTCTTTCTAGGAATTCAGCCTAGTAATCCAGATTTATTTAATAAACTCCACTAATTTGAGGAGCTACTAATTTACTCCAACTCTTTTTTTTTTTTTTTTGTCCTTTTTGTGACCGGTAAGGGGATCAACCCTTGGCTTGGTGTCGCCCGTGCCGCGCTCAACCAGTGAGCGCACTGGCCAGCCCTATATCGGATCCGAACCCACGGCGGGAGCGCTGCTGCACTCTCCCGAGTGCACCACGGGGCCGGCCCCCAACTCTTTTCTTTTACACATAAAGAAAATAAGATCCTAAAGCCTCTAGGAGGTGAATAAATGAAACCTTCTGCCCTTCTGGCAATTTATTTATGAGTATATTTCACAAGAAAACTGAGTCCAGTGTAACATTTCCAAGTTCTGAGAGAATTCTCTGCATGTGCTGGGTATGTGCCTAGTCCTTATGCATATCCTTTTTCCAAATTTCCTGTCACTAATTTGCTTGATTGACTGGCTGCTAAGTGCAGCTGATTATAAGGAATCTCTAGAAATACTAGAAGTCTAGCTGCCACGTGTTTTTATTAGCTTCTGTAAAGACTTTCCATCAAATAAATATTTCTGGTCTGCATAGTGGCTAAAAAATCCCTTCCCCTACCTTGTGACTATTTTATAATCCTGTGAAATTGGGTTCAGAAATAACAGAGACAATGAATTTTGATTATTTCTAAATTAAGATGAATTTATTTCCTAGTCTCTAGAAATAAATGACCAATAACTTCTCTTTGATCCTTGAGAGTTTACAAAAGATACACTAAACATGGGACACGCTAATTGGGGCAAATTAATGATATACTATTTTCTATTTATTTATGAGCTGCCAGCTCATGGAAACTGACCAAATAGTTTCCATTTGTTAGAAATTCACTGAAGAATTTCTAACAAATCAGACCGTGGATGATAAGCAACTCTAAGAATCAGACTGGGGACATTTATACTGTGATGTTCATGGTATAAATGATGCCATTAGGTGACAACTTCCTCCTTGTACCTAACCCAGGCTCTTTCAGTGGGGGGTCAGGGAGGGGTTGCAAAGAACAGCCCTGTGAAGTCGCTACTACTACTCGCCTGACTCCCTGCAGCTGAAGCAGCATTTCTCGACCTTAACACTGTTGGTATTTAGGGATGAATAAGTCTTTGTTGTTAGGAGCTGTGCTCTGTAGGATATACAGCAGCATCCTTGACCTCTTTCCATCTCTGCCAGTAGCATACCTCTCTGTGTGACAACAAAATGTCTCCAGGCATTCCCAAAGGTCCCCTGGGGAGCAAAATTGCTCCTGGTCAGGAACCACTGCTCTAGAGTTTATTGGAATATGTGATCTGGGATTTTTCCCTATAGCTACTTGTAGAGTAATATTTCTGTCCTTCCATAGTCTCAGCCAAACTGCACACTTAATTCTTTCTTTTTGTCTTTATTGCAATATAGTTCACAAGCCACAAAATTCTTCCAAAGTGTACAATTCAATGGCTTTAGTATTTCCAGAGTCATACAAACATCACTGCAATCTAAGGTTAGAACATTTTCACTACTTCAAAAGTAAACTCCCTTTCATTAGCAATCACTCTCTACTCTGTGCAAGGCATCTACTAATCTATTTTCTATCTCTATAGATTTGCCTATTCTGGAATTTTCATGTATATAAAATCATACGATTCTATGTGATTTGCCTATTCTGGAGTATTCATATACGTAGGATCATACACTTCTATGTGTGGCTTTTGTGATTGCCTGCATTCACTTAGCATAACACTTTCAAGGCTCATCCGTATTTATAATCAGATAATATTCTACTGGGTGGATATACCACAGTTTATTTATCTGTCCATCAGTTGTAGACATGTAGGTCATTTCCTTATTTGGGCTATTATGAATTAATAGTGCTATGAACATTCATGTACAAGTTTTTTGTGTACATGTATGTTTTCATTTCTCTTGAGAATATGCCTAGGAGTGGAATTGCTGGGCCAAATAGTAACTCTTTGCTTGATTTTTTGAAAAACTGCCAAACTGTTTTCCAATGGTTTCACCAGTCTACATTTTCAGGAGTGATGAGTGAGGGCTCCAATTGCTTCATTTGTCTACTGCATTCTTGTGACCCACCTATATTTACTGGGGGTGGGGGGGCATCTCCTGGGTGCTTATTCAGTTTAGTGACATTACATAAATATTTGGCTAGGCTGGGTGCATGCTCTTTGGTAATAATACAAACATAAAAAGATAAGCATTCTATTATCTGCAGACAGAGAGATTTTCTTATCACTACCCATAAAAGTTATTGTCAGGAAGAAGGAATCAAGAGCAATTATTTAAAGCCAAAATCTTTGGTTTGTCAAACTACACCTCTACCCACACCTCTTTTAAGCTCTACTTATTTAACATCCCTATGAAACAGGTCACCTCATCCAAGTGTACACTCTGTAGTTAGCTACTTCTGGAAAAAGGTGACCTCCCAAAATTGAACCTTCAACTCATGTATTTGCTGAGCTTTATTTTGCTTTCTATATGGCTAAAGTGACTGTTGGTTAGGCTCACTGTAGAGTTTTTCTGCAACTGTGCTTGGAAGATATAGTTTGCCCAGTTGTCCATGTGGTTGAGCCAACCAAGGATTATTTTCTGGTGGAAAATTGTGGACCAGCTGACAAATGTTTGCTGTGCTCACCTTTGAGGAGAAATGAGGAAGATGCTCATTTAGAAACAGATCCTTTTCCTTGGCACAGGAAACAATTAAACAATGTCAGTCCTACCCCCAGAGAAGAAACTACCCCTTAGTTTCTCATTTAACTATCACAACAACCCTGTAAGTTAGAAACTATCTCACCTATATTACAAATGAGGAAATGTGGAGAGCTTAAATAAATTTCCCCAGATATCACAGTTAGGAAATGACAGAGTTGAGATTTTGACTAGGCTAACCTGCATTCAGACTCACTATGCTACTTGCGAGTATATAATTTGGAATGCTCAGCTGCTCAATATCTTCAAATGCTCAGCAGAAAAATACAGGATTTAATTAGAAATGCATGATGGATATGAGATCCTTTCATTCCCCTAGGCACTGTGAAATATCCCGGGATTAAGCTAGATTTGTAAACAGACAAACATTGGATCCACACTATTTTGCTTCACTCAAAGACTGCATATTCTTAACTGTGCTGTGGCATGACGCCTTGAACCTATGCTAAGGGACGTTGTCAGAAAGAGCCCAATGGCACTGTTTTTGGTTTCTATGACAGAAAGGCAGTGGTTATTTGTAATGCTTGCTCTGTCACTGGAAAGGGTGAACTTGGGAAGTTTTTTAAACTCTCTGTGCTTCAGTTTTCTCATCTGTAAGATGCACACGTTGGCTGTACCTACTTCACGTAATTGTCATGAAGATTAAAACAGTTAACACATGTTAGCTACCCAGGATAGTACCTGTCACAGAGGGAAGGCAAAATATGTGCCCTGTAAGGGTATTTGAATCAAATAGGGATCTTTGGTCCATGCAAGAGAGATCTACTTTGCCCAGATTGAACAAAAAAGGGAATTTAATGGCATGAAGCTCAAAGAAACTAAGATCCTGGGGAAAGACGGGAACCCCAGCATCTGCAAGAATCCAGAGAGCAGAGGAAATGCAGAACCTGTTGTATGGTCTGCTGTGAGGATCCACAGAATCAAATGTTGTCCATTTTAAAAATCATAAAAAGTTGTGCCTCTTCTGAACAGTTGGTTGGTTTTGACCTTGTAGATACTGTGAAATTTTTAACTGCTCATCTTCCTTTCATTGTGATGGATCCTAGAAAGTTTAAAACCATGGAAGTGGCTCATCTCTGGCAAATGGATAAACTGGATGGCTAGAAGTCATTTCTAGTACCCTCATTTTCTGGTACCCTCATTTTCACTACGTGTAATGACCAGTTGCCTCAGATTTCTATCTTAATACAAATGTACTCTATCTCAGGTGCCACAGTGGCTACCCTTTACTCAGTGTTCCTATGTGCCAGGCAGTGTGCATAGCCCCTTAAATGCATTATTTTATTTAATCCACATCACCACTGCTCAAAAAGCTTGCAATGAGGCTACTACTATTATCACATTTAGACACTAAGTTTCAGAGAAACTAGGTAATTTTCACAAGTTCACACAGCTATTAAGGGTCAGAGTTGAGTTTCAAACATTTAAAAGTGATATAAATTTTTAGAGTCATACCTAACTTCTCAGCTCTCTTTATACACACCCTCAATTGCACTCTTAAACAATGATTGTGATGGCGTAATAGTCATTGCTAACATTAATTGACTATAAAATGTGTACCAGCACTGTGGTACACATTCTGTCTCAAAGAATTTTGAGGCTGAAGCCCTAGCCCCAGATGTGAATGTATTTGGAGATAGGGCCTTTAAAGAGGTAATCAAGATTAAATGAAGTCATAAGGGTGGATCCCTAATCCAATAGGACTGGTGTCCAAATGAAGAAAAAGAGATACCGGGAATGTGCATAAACAGAGAAAACGGCCATGTGTGGACTCAATCAGAAGGCAGCCATCTGTAAGCCAGGAGAGAGGCCGCTGGAGAAAAGAACCCTGCCAGCACCTCGATCTTGAAGATCCAGCATCCAGAACAGTGAGAATATAAATTTCTGTTGTTTAAACCACCTGGTCTGTGGTGTTTTGTTATGGCAACTCTAGCAGACATGTATTGTTACCATCTACTCTTTAAGGACAGAAAAGCTTCAGACATTGGATTTGGCAATAATTTGGGGGGATATGACATCAAAAGCATAGGCAATAAAAAAATACATAAATTGGACGTCATCAGAATTAAAAACTTCTGTGCATTAAAGGACACAATCAACAAAGTGAAAAGGCAATCTCTGAAAAGGGAGAAATATTTGACAACCATACATCTGATAAGAGGTTAATATCTAGAATATATGAAGAACTCCTGAACCTCAACAACAAAAACATATAACCTCATTAAAAAACAGGCAACAGACTTGAATAGTCATTTCTCCTAAGAAGATATATGAATGATCAATAAGCACATGAAAAGATGCTCAATATCATTAATTGTTAGGGAAATGCAAATCAAAAATCACAATAAAGTACCACCTGAAACCCATTAGGATATCTACTATCAAAAAACAGCAATTACAAGTCCGGAGAAATCGTCACCATTGGTGACACTGTAAAATGGTGCAGCCACTATGAAAAACAGTGTGGCAGCTTCTTGAAAAATTAAAAATAGAGTTACCATACGTGATTCAACTCTTTCACCTCTGGGTATATGCTCAAAAGAGTCGAAAGCAGGGACTCAAACAGATATTTGTACACCCATGTTCATAGCAGCATTACTCACAATAGCCAAAAGGTGAAAACAACCCATTGACAGATGAATAAACAGACAAAGTGAGGTACACACATGCAATGGAATGTTATTCAGCTTTAAAAAGGAAGGAAATTCTGACACATGCTACCACATAGATGAACCTTGAGGACAATTATGGTGTATGACATAAGCCAGCCCCCAAACACAAATACTGTATAATCCCACTTGTAGAGGTCTCTTGAGTAGTCAAATTCATAGAAAGTAGAACGGAGGTTGTCAGGAGCTGGGGGAGGGAGAATGGGGAGTTATTGTTTGATGGGGACAGAGTTCAAGTTCGGTAAGCTGAAAAGAGTTCTGGAGATGGTTGGTGGTGATGGTTGCACAACAATGTGAATGCATTTAATGCCACTGAACTGTTCACTTAAAATAGTTAAGATGACAAATTTTATGTTATGTGTATTTTACCACAATTAATTTTTTAGTTAAGCCACATAAAAGCCCCATGTATTTGTACATTTTAAAAAATTCCAAATTACTCAGAGTAAAAGAAATTACAATAAATTTTTTCAAAATCTTAGAAATGGAAAACAAAAATTCTCTGTCTCCTCACAGATAAGATACAGATAATGTTGTGTTTTAAGTTCTTAAAATTTTAGAAGGAAAAAAATAAAAGAGTACTCTGAGCTTCCTGGTGTGATCCAGTCTGAAGGATAGTGCATCCCTGATAAAGCGCTCTTGCCAAAAATCATTAGCCTAGTCCAGCCTTTTGACTTAACTTTAGCTTTACAGAATCTATAGAAGAGAAAGTGGAACAACTCTTTAAGGAAATAATCCTATATGCTGCAGGACAATTGGCCTGGTCTGTTCAAAAAGTCAATGTCATAGACAAAAAAAGAATTTTTTTTTTTAATGGTCAGAGGACTGTTCTATATTAAAGAGACTAAAGAGGCACAACAGAATAAAATGGATGGGTCTTGATCAGATTTTGGTTTTAAAACAAACTGAAATGTTCATCAATTGATGAATGGGTAAATAAAATATGGTATATATTCATACCATGGAATGTGATTCAGTAATAAAAGGAATGAAAAACGGATTCATGCTAAAACATGGATGAGCCTTGAAAATATTATGCTAGATGAAAGGAGCCAGAAACAAAAGGCTACATATTGTAGGATTCCATTTACAGGAAATGCTCAGAGTAGGCAAATTCTTTGAGACGGAAAGTAGATTAGTGGTTGCCATGGATTGTGGGATGAGAAATGGGGAGTGATTACTAATGTGTCTGTACTCATGTATTTATTTTGGGGTTAATAAAAATATTCTGTAGTTAGAATTAGATACCAGTGCTGGTTGCACAACTTTGTGAATATACTAAAAACAACTGACGTGTACACTTTAAAAGGGTGACATTTGTATTATGTGAATTATACTTCTAAATAAATATACAAATATAGCAAATCTGCAAACATCAACAACAAAATCCAAAAGCTATAAAAGACATTTTGGAAACAATTGAGGAAATTTGAATATAGATTGGATATTAGATGCTATTGAGGAAATTATGTAGGTAGGTATGATAATGGTACTGTGGTTAGTAGGAAATACGTGCTGATATATTTAGGATAGAGTATCACGATGCTTATAGTTTGTTCTCAAGTAGTTTCAGCAAAAATATGAATAACTGTAAAGTTAATAAAAAATTATAAACAGAAACAAATCATTGCAAATAACAGTATTTGGATTTAGGTGGTGGGTCTACGGCTTACCATTGTACTATTGGTTCAGCTTTTCTGTATCTGCAAGAATTTTCACCAAAAAGGTTTGGAGAGGTACTGAGGTACTTAGGAGATCACTCAGGTTAGTAGAAGGACACATAGAAGAAACCAATAAAATGAAGATATCAAGTCTTGACATTATCTATACTTTCGATGTCATCCCAATGAAAATGCTATCTGCACTATATTTGGAAGTTGAGCTAATGGTACCAGTGATCAGCTGGAGAAATAACTATGTGAGAATAGCCAGGGAAATTCTGAAAATGAGAATGAAGACTGAAAGTAGAGATCAATCTTATGAGCTATGAAACCATTATATAAATACAAACCATTTAAAAACAGTTTGATAAAGGAGAGAACAGTCAATTTAACAGAATTAAATAGGGAGCTCAGAAACTGACTCAAGTACATGTGGGAATTGCTTATGTTCAAAGGTGGTACTAAACATCAGTGGGGCAAGGACAGATTATGTAATAAATTGCTCTGGATCAAACGGCCAGCTGTTTGTAAAAATGTAAATGTGGATCTTTTATTCCTTATTCTAAATATATTCTAGATGATGCAAATGTTTAAGTAAAACCAGGAAAGATTAGCTTATAGATAATGAAGTTATATCTCATGTGTCTATAACTAAGCAGCAAACTGAGACTTTAAAAGGCCATGCACGTGACATTATTTCCTCAGTGGGAATTGGTGCCAGTGTTGCCACTGAAAAAAAATAGCCATGATTCCCCAAATTTGGTGGTTTTGGGGATTTTCACTGCATTGCATTTGATCAAAGCACACTTGTGGAAAAGCTTGCTGTTCTGACTATCATTGAATGAGAGAGGTTACTGTCACCTTTGTTCAGAAAGAGGAAGAGGATCCCACTTTGGGTTGATGGTAGCAAATGGCAGACTGGAGTTAGAGACGCTTCTTGATAGCAGCTTAAGGTTAGATGGGCTGTGTGACCAAGTGCACAGTGTTTTCAAAGACAAGAACAAGTAGCAAATACCCAGCACGCTGCAACCTTCAAGAGACATCTGACAGCCTGCATGGTTAAGTAAATTACAATTCTAGTGCCATTTTCTTACTTCAGAGTTGCACTGTGAACATGAAAATGGGCTCTAAGAATGGACAGAGGATACGTGAGATCCTCAAGGAAACTAAACACTTCACACAGACCTGCCATCTTCCTAGGTTATGCACTGTGAGGGCTCTAGCCTACGACCCTCAGATGCACAGCCCCATCGCCCCCAGTAAGTACCCTGGCTTCCCCAGATGTCAGCTGACGTGAAGAGCCTTATATTTTGATATGTAGATGAAACTGATTTGATCTCTCTGTACAAGCTTTTGGGATAAGTTAATGCCCTCTCCAAAGGTTCCTCCAGATTCTGGAGCTGCTTATATTCTTTTGTCATTTCTGTGTAGGGTAGGCTTTACTGAAGGGTTGGAGAACAGAGGGATTCAATGTGCCCAAAGAATTAATTTGTTCTAACCCCAAGACTTGAAAAGTCACATCCTTCTACTTGTTTTAGGTTCTCACCCTCTGGCTTTCCCTGAAACTCTCTCTAATAAGCACCACAACCTGGATAGGTCATTTCCAAACCCTGGTGAGATCCCCACTAAAAACAAGGTCAGTTGCTGCCTTTTAGAAGCACAGAAACTAAAACTGGAGATGTCTTCAAAAGATTTCTTTCCTTTTCCTGCCCCAATCCCCTCAACTCCATTCTCTGTAAGTGAAAGGGAGATAGACAAAGGTACATTTTTACACAGATAAGAATTTTGCTACAAATTCTTAGAACGCAGAGTAACCATAGTCAGTTTTGGTTTCAAATAAAAATATATTTTCTTTATCACACCACTATTTTCATTCACACACCCAGGGCTTTTGAAACAGAAGTGGATAGTTGTTCCCTAATATCCAAATATCCATTCTCCCCTTCTCACTCAGAAATAGAAGCCCAAGTTTAGCTCTCAAGAATAAAAATATTTTCTGATCTTCTTTTGAACTGGGTATGACTGACTATTTTCTGGCAAATGGGAAAATCTGAGCACAAAGGTCTTGTGTCTTCTGGAAAGTGTCTTTAATGGAAAGAACAAGTACTTATTTGCTCCTTTCTTCATCTGCTATTTAAAACATGATTGTGATGGCTGGAGCTCTAGCAGCCATCTTGGCACATGAGTTAGACTCCGCTTGCTGATGATGAAGCAACACAGCACGTAGAAGACTGAGTCCTCAACAAATTTATGAAGTGGCTATCCCTGAAATGCTTTCCTCCAGACTCTATTTACATGGAATAGAAATAAATTATATTTTGTTTAAGTCACTCACTGCTCTGTTGTATTTTCTGCCATTCACAAACAATTCTAACCCATACACCCTTAATTCCACTGGTCCTCCTGCCTGCAAGTCATGTCTCTCTTTCCTCACTATCACACTGTATCCCACCAACAATCTCAATGACAATTGAACCCTGTGTTAAAGACTGCCCTGACTGTTCTAGCTCCAAGAAAACACATCCATTTCCAAGCTTCTGAAACAATGGCAACATACAAGTCAGTAGGTTTTCAGCTGTGAGCAAGAGAAATCCTCACCCAACTATCCTAAATAATGAGCAACTTGATTCTCTCACATAAGAAATTTAGACACCCAGCAGTCTGCTCGATTCAGGGGTTCAGTTATGTCGAGGCAGACTCATTCTTTTCCTCTGCTTACGCTGCTATCTTCACTGTCAGGTTCAACCTTAAGCTGGTACCCAGACGTCCAAATAAAGAAACAAACTTTTTGTGTTTCTTTCATAGAAACAAGGTTCCTCTCACATACCATTGACCATAATTGGGTCACACCTCATGAATGCATTATCAAAGGGAATGGATTACCCTTGGAACATCTGGAGCTAGGGCAGTGATGAGAACTGCATGGGAAGAACTGGATAAAGACATATCTGGAGGAAGGTTGGGTATCTAAGCAATTCCAAACTCTGTCAGCAAAGGATGGATGTCAGATGAACAAACTACACAATTGTAATGCTTCTATACAATTAATATAAAATCTTTATGTCAAACCCAAAGATATGAAGGAAAATGCAACTCTGTTTTGCCTATTATTCAGCTTACAAAACAACCTTCAACACTACAGTTGAGACCCCCTCTCCTATTGTATCCACTTTCTCTTCATCCACAGATGCCCACTCTCCTAAATTTAATGTTTACAATTTCCATGTATTTATATAAGAATTAAGTATATGCATGTATCCCTAAGAAACATTTGGTATTATCTAAGCTAAAGATTAGCACACCCTAACACTCTGCAATTTTATTCTTAGGCACATACAGTTCTGCATGTTTGTAAAATGTACCTATAAACATAGTACTATTATATATTCTTCTACAACTTGATTTTTTCTCAATACTATGTTTGTAAGATTTATCTCTATTGTTATGTGCAATGTTGGTTTATGTGTTTTCATGGCTGGATTGTATTCCATTGTATAAATATGCTACAGTTGATTTACCCATGCTCCTGTTGATAGAATAATGCTACTTCCAAAAGTTTGGTATTACAACATTCTCTTATGAATGGCTTGCATATATCTTCTTGATAACATGTGCAAGAATTTCTCTAGATATATTCCTAGGAAAGGAATTGCTAGGTCATCAGATATATGCATCTTCAGTTTTAGTAAATGCTGCCAAATTCTTTTCCAAAATGGTGGTGTCGATTCACCCTCCTGGCAGCAGTGGATGAGAGCTCCTGATGCTGTGCATAGTATCCAACACTTGGTAGCCTCAGAATTCTCACTCTAGCCAATTGACAGCTATGAAATACTACTCCACTGTTGTCTGAATTTTTATTTCCCCAATTAGCAGTAATTGAGTGTCTTTTCATATATTTAGTGCTGTTTGTTGTTCTCCTGCAGCATTTCCTTTCATGTATTTTATTTTTCTATTGAGTGGTTTGTCTTATCGATGTGTAGGAGTCACTTATATATTCTGGAGAGTAGTTTTTCCTTTGTTACACAAGCTGCAGTTTCTTTCTGGCTTTGGCTTACCCTTTCACTTTTTAACGGGGTTATTGATGAACAGAAATTATAGATTCTACTCTATCCTCGTTCTCTTTAAAGTT
Source organism: Galeopterus variegatus (assembly GCF_000696425.1). NCBI lineage: Eukaryota > Metazoa > Chordata > Mammalia > Dermoptera > Cynocephalidae > Galeopterus > Galeopterus variegatus. The sequence goes on along the minus strand of NW_007738408.1, from coordinate 1,155 downwards.
TCGACTCTTTGTCCTAAGAAATCATTTCTTCCTTTGAGGTTGAAAGACTACTCTTTTATTTTTTTCCTTCTAAAATTTTAAGAACTTAAAACATAACATTATCTGTATCTTATCTGTGAGGAGACAGAGAATTTTTGTTTTCCATTTCTAAGATTTTGAAAAAATTTATTGTAATTTCTTCTGTTTGTTACAATACTAGTGATACTCAGTTTCATTACTAGATCCAGGGGATCTTGATACTACAAAGGTTTCTATTTCACTTTGCTGTTTAAGTGTTCTATAGGGGGATATTTTAGCACCGTGATAATTACTCTCTAACAACTTTTTGCTATCTTTTCTGTTGTTCTGGTGAATAGAATTTTCACGCATTCTATTCTGTAAAAATTCTGTATGAAACATAAAATTTTATGCATCTTATTAAGTTTATTTCTTGTTTTAAAAATTGTTTGGTTTCTCTTTTAAATGAGATCTTTGCTTCAATTATATTTTCAAGCTGGCTGTAGCAGACTGTCCCCCAGTGTTTCATCTCCCCTTATTCCTTACCAATAGAAGTTTTCCTGATAAGAAGCAGCAAAATAGTGCTTGGATTACCAACTCTGGACTTGGTGAAAGAAATACATTTCTATCTTGTTCAGGTCTGTTATATTTTTTGCTGTCTTAAATATGCTGGCTATTATTGGTAGCTAGAAAACATTAATTTTTGCATTTTAACGGTGTAACCAGCAGCCCTTCTGAATTGCCTTACTGTCTATAATGATCTTTTGTTTTTCTTTCTTTTTTTTTCTAGATTTTCTGGGTAGACAATAGCATGGTCTACAAATGATAAATTTTATGCCTTTTTTCCAATATGTAAACCAAATGTATTTTTCTTTTTTTTAAATTTATTTTATTTATTTTTTTTATTTTGTCAATATACACTGTATATGATTATTATGGCCCGTCACCGACACCTCCCTCCCTCCTCCCTCTTTCCCCTCCCCCCCAAGAATGTCCTTTCCGTTTGCTTGTTGTAACAACTTCATGGAAGTATAGTTGTTATATCTTCTTCCCCACCCCACCCCCCGCGGTTTTGTGTGTGTGTGTGTGTGTGTGTGTGTGGGTGAATTAGATTGTTTGTTTTTCTTTTTTTTTTTTTTTTAGCTCCCACCAATGAGT
>NW_007738407.1:41576-44478 GCF_000696425.1 Galeopterus variegatus | reverse complement strand
GACAGCTCTCCACAGAGCTCCCCCACAACCACACACACTCGACAGCTCTCCCAGAGCCCTTTTCTGGTACTGGTTTTTCAGCTGGATGTGCTTATAGTCTCACATTTCTCACTCAGGCCAGTGCTTCAGGCAGACGTAGGGTTAGTGACTTTTTCTGATGCTTCAACTCCCCTTCCCAGACCTTCATTTCCCCAGCTCCTAGCACAGGTGTGTGCAGTCCAATTCCTGGAACAAATCCCTGATCCCTTTATAATCATCATGGCTTTGTTTCCCCAACTGAAGTGTGACCAACATGCTGGATAACACAAACAGAGAGAAGAGGAAAGAGAAAAGAAGAGAAGAGAGCAGAGGAGAGGAAGAAGAAGAGGAGAGGACAGGACAGGACAGGAGAGGAGAGGAAGAAGAAGAGGAGAGGAGAGGAGAAGAGACAGAAGAAGAAAGGAGGGAAGGGAGGAGGAGGGCTGGGGAGGGGAGAACTTCCTAATGAACTTTCAACTATTGTATTAAAGTTGTCTTCAGCATTCCTATTGAAGTTGTCTTTTTTTCCTCCGCTTTGAGCAAGTCACCTTTGTGGGCTGTTGGCCCTCATCTCATAACTGGGGAAAATAGCAAGACTTTCTTCCACCAGGAAATACAGCGATGATTTACAACAAGCGCTCAGGTAAAACAAGAGGTGAAAATGGTTGGGCCGGCCCGGTGGCGCACTGCTACAGTGCGCTGCTTGGGAGCGCGGTGGCGCTCCNCGAAAAAAAAAAAAAGACAAAAAAAGGAAAAAAAAAAAAGAGGTGAAAATGGAACTCTAGTTCCTTCCTTTCTCACCCCTGCGTTCCCATTTCACGTATGTCCACCCTGTTGGGATATCGCATTCCATGGCTTCAGCCCATTGCTTAAGGATTAAGACCTAGCGTGCTACCTGGATTCTGACTGCCTGGGCTCAACTGCCTGCTCTGCTCCTTCCTAAATGTGAACCTTGAACAAGTTACTTCATCTCTCATGTCTTCATCTGAAAGTGGAAATGATAATTATGGTACTGGAAGTGTTTGATGATACAGCAAGTAGAAAGTTCTCAGCACAGAGCGTGGCATTTAGCAAGTGCAATTGTCGTCATCATTGCTGTTACAGTAAGTCCAAATGCCTCTATCTGGCTTTTCATCCCTGAATGAAGCAAAATATGCAAAAGATACTTATTTTTCTTGTCCAACATTTTTTCACTGCAGCCTGTACTGGCTGCTTACTATGAGAGTTCTACTTTTACTTAAATTCTTTCCCTTCATCCTTAAAGTGCCAGGGAGGTAGGCATGGCCAACTCTCTTGTCTGGTTATTCTCAAAGCCATTCCCAATCCTGTTTTTCTCAACTTAGATCCCACTATAGAGAGAATGAAAGCAAACTAGATGGCTGCTTTTTCAGTCTCCCAGCAGCTCAGAGAGGACATTTGTCTCAGTTCTGGTCCATGAGATGTAAGGAGGAAATTCCTAAAAAGGTGTGTTTGGGAGGTTTTACTTTCCTGATAAAAGAGACAAGTCATGTCAGCACTTCCCTTCTCCCTGCCTGGAATGTGGATTTGATGGCACGTGCTGTGGCAACCATTTTTTTCACACAGAAGAATAGGAAGTTTACAGCTACGAGCAGAAGAGTACACATACAGAAAGAGCCTGAGTCCTGAGAACAAACTCTGACACACATTTGTGTCTCTATGGTTCATGACATTTTCCATCAACGTTTTTGCTACTTGCACATGAAAGCATTCTTACCTGACACCAGGGGTCTTATCATGCCTACTTAGAGATGGGGGTGGGGAGGCTCAAAAGGTTGGGCAAGCTTCAAAATTTCTCAGCCGGTACATAGCAGGGATGAAATTCAGTCCCAGGTTCTGTCCAGTTCCAGAGCCCAAGCTCATTACCAATACCACTCTGCTGTACTCAATGAACAGAAGTTTCCCTACTCAACCTTCTCTCCTCCATAGATTTAAATTCCATTCTGGTTTCAAGTTCGAGTCCTAGACCCTCCATAAGTCTTTCCCTCATTAATCCAGTTCACAGGGAGCTCCCGCTTCACTAATTCCTATTTTTCCATGAAGTTACCACCCTACAATGTGACACAATGGTTTTCCAATGCTTTGAAAGTGCAGTACCTCTGACACGTATACACATACACCCATTATATCACCTGGTCCTTAAGGTCAGAGAAGCTGGTGCCTGTAAAGTGAAGATTGGGGGATTTGGAGACTGGTTCAAATCCTGGTTCTTCCTCTTGCCTGTTGTGTGGTTTTGGGGAGAAATCAGTTCATTTCCCTGAGCCCCAGCCTGATTTACAAAATAAAGGTCATAATGTTACTTTGAGGTACAATGAGAAAATTATTTGTAAAGCAATTAGCAGAGTGCCTGACTCATAATAAACACTCAGAAATGATAGCTGCCACTGTTCATACCATGTGTTATATTTCTTGTGTACAGTCTTAGTGTAAGGCAAAATGACAACAAATGGTATGAGTTCAATAAACAACTGTTGATAGAATGGTCCATTGACTATTTCATTAAAAACTTACTGAGATGTTATTTTCTCCCAGACAACATACTAAATTTTTGACTTTAAAGATTTTTTAAGCCAAATAAAATACACCTAGCCTTGACACATGAACAGATAACTATGATATTATGTGACAAATTCAATAATAAGGAAATTTGTATGGTTTTATGGGGACACAGAGGAAGGACACAACAAATCTAGGAAGGCTTCCAGGATGAGGTCCCAAGTTGACTCCTAAAGAAGAGCAGAATCTGGATTGTAGGCTCTGTGATTTCCTTTCCAGCCCCTGAATTTGTGCATCTGTGAGTGGGGACTCAGATTCGGGTATGTGATAATTGCTCTTGCATCTTAGGACTTCTGTCTAGAGGCTGGGT
>NW_007738407.1:39313-41064 GCF_000696425.1 Galeopterus variegatus | reverse complement strand
CTCAGATTCGGGTATGTGATAATTGCTCTTGCATCTTAGGACTTCTGTCTAGAGGCTGGGTTAGTCAGCAACAAGACTCCTTTCCAACCTTGCTTTCATTTCAGCTTTTCCTCCTTTGTAGTAAACATAAAACCCATTCTGTAACCTCTCACCCATTTCCTTTTAGGCACGATGCATATTCTTAGAAGCAGCCTACAGAGAAACAAAGGTTAATTCTGCAGGGAATGAATTGCTAAAGCCAAGTTCTTATTTGAAGTTTTGATTTAGGGAAGCAATGTGGGTTTTCCTTTACTTTGCTATGTTCCTTCACATCTCCATCCATTGGTGTTGCTCCTCGCATGAGCCAAAGCCACTGGCAGAATTTTATTTGATTCCACTATTCTTAACAGGCAAGAGACAGGCTTTGTCAGTACTTACAGGACCTCTAGCAAGGGATGCTCAGTTGGAAGCATCATTCGTGCCAACCTGGCCACATACAGGGGGCTTTAAAGTCAGTGGGTGAGAACAAGGCTTACAGTAGTATTTAAATAAAAGTCCCTGTGGTTGGTGCATTTGTGAAATATGAGAAGGTCACAGAAGTAACCCTCAATTGGTTACTGTGTTATTGAAGTGCTGTTGTGTCCCTGCTGTGAGCCACTGATTGGCCCTAACTGGTCTATAAGGGAATCAAGGTTGTTCTCAAAAAGCTTTCCAAGGGTTTCTTCATGCTCTCCTATAAGGATTTTGCTGTACAACATAAAGTGTTTTGTAGGTCTTGGAGTACTTAATTCACTCAACAAAGAATTACTGAACACCTACTATGCACCAGGGGCAATCTCAAACAGCAGTGGACAAGCATGGCTGCCACCTAAGTTTTTGAAGTTCTCGTACTGCATGCAGAAGGAAAGGTTGATATCCACTTATCAAGCTGTGAATCCATGCAACTGTGTCAGCTAAGGTGTTACTTTTTCTAACCCATCTGTTTGAAGAGGGTTCAAATTTTCTCTAATTTGCACAAAGGTGCACATGAATCTAGTTTAGGCTAGCTTGTACCTTGTGTACACGACTATCATAATGCTCGCATTCATCAAGTTTTTATTGTAGAAGAGGATGAGGAGGGGAACAGAAGGTTAACAGGCAACCTAAAAATATTCAAGATGACTTCAGGTTATACTATGTGCAAAGAAGGAAATTATTAGTTTGGTACTAATGCAGTGATGGGGAAGGATGTTACTTTAATAAGTTGTCAATGAAGACTTTCTTAATTTGAGCTCAAACTGAAGATGAAAAAGATCTAGCCATTGAAAAGCTGGAGGTCCAAGGTATTTAAAGTGTCCAACAGTCTAACTACAGGAAGTTATGTGTGGATTTCCCAGGGTATTTATTTGAGGGAAGGACAGCTTCCCAGTAATAGCAACTGCACTTCCATCCAGGTCCTGACATTGTTCTTATGCTCAGAATCAATCGATTCTTTGCTATTCTCAGTGGGCAGAAAGTCTTTGCAAAACTTGACCTTTCTCAAATGTTATCAATACAGCTAATAGTAATGCTGTCAGAAATGTCCAACAATCATCACACATCAGAGGGCTTTCGAGTTCAATACTCTTGGTTCAAAATTTCTGCTGCCCTTGGAATGTGTCAATGTTTGCTGAAGATTCTTTTTTTTTTTTTTACCAAAGTTCAATTATGGTATCCTCTTGATTCATTTTATGCCTTATATTTTAACATGTTTATGTGTCTGTTTTCACCAGTAAACATTGAGTCTCCAGTGG
>NW_007738407.1:14648-38419 GCF_000696425.1 Galeopterus variegatus | reverse complement strand
AGGCTGATGACGTTCATCTACACATTGTAAACAACTTGAGAATGTGTCTATGCATTTTTCCGTGCTTGGATAGTTTAGATATAAGCTGCCCTATCATATCCTCTTAAAGAACTCCAAAAAGAATTTTTTCTCATAAATCCATTAGCAAATAATATAAAATTTACTGAAGATTCCATGGGATAAATACGAGTTTACATCGTACACCAAAGTCAACAACCTAAAAATCTCTCTTTGAGCTTTCTTTTAACCAAAATCCACTTTCCCATGCTGTCTGGAGACTGTTCCTCTCTTCCTAATTTCCTAAAGAGCCTCCAACTGTACTGACATCTCCTCTTCCCCACTGTATGGAGCATCTTCTGTTGCTCAAATTGTTTGTCAAAGTTTGTCTTCTAAACAATTACTGTGCTCCGTTTGAGTGGAGTCTTCATTACAGCTTCTTATAGAATCCATGTTGTTTACCTTGTAGTCCTCAAACTGAGTTGAACCTAATAGATGCTCGATTAACAGGTAACTGAATCAACTATAGCTCAGAGCAATCTATGATATGCTGTGCTATGAAAAGAGAGAGGGATTCTATCTTTCTCAGACTATGTAAGATCTACCCCATTTTTCTGTTGCAGAGGAGCCACTGCTGAGCCCTGTCATCACCAAATGGCAAAGAAGAGTTTCTTCAGTCCTAGGCTTGCCAGAATGGGGTCACTCCAGACTTTTAAACACATGTGTGCACATGTACATATAGATGTGGATAAACCACTTCTTACCCAGATACTTTATTGTTTAGGAACTGGCCTTGTGCCAAAAAGCTAGTGTCCCCGGTGGGATCCCAGTTAATGACTGCTCCCCCAATTCCTCCTTTCTTACAGTGGCTTTTTAAAAATCCTTACAAAAGCCCATAGTACCTGTCTTACAGCCTTGCTCCCTGGCCTCAGATATATGGACCAGAGTGGGCACATAACCATACTAAGCCAATCACTTTCTGTCTCTCCTGGATATCTGGAATTGAGGCATGGAGATGGAATTAGAGGCTGACCCAGGAGGTTCTGTAGACCTGCATATCAGTAGATGATGGAGCAGAGAAGCTGGACTGAAGAGAGAGGAGATGATGTCGTCAGAGACTTAGAGTAAGAGTTCCTGATGATTTTACAGGTCCCATGATGTCTTTTACACTTGTTTCAATGAGACTCCCTCTGCACCTTCACGACAGCTTTACTTTTCATTTGTCCTCCTTTGTGTGTGTCTCTGGCTCATAAACCAAACTATCTCTGACCAGCCACACCTTTTTACCGAAACAGAGACAACCACACCTCCCTGTGAGCTCCCCACGCACATTGCACCAGGGCTCCTGTCAATGCACTGAATGGGGATACATCACTTAACAGATTTCTTCCTTGTCAGGCTGTGAGCAAATAGAAGTCAAGCTCTATAATTTTTGTCCCTGTGTCTCTTCTACCTAACTCAGCACTAGGGACATAGTAAATGCCTAATAAATGTGTGTTGAATCAAATTAAGAACAATGTCATCTGCAGAATAAAATCATGTACACATTGATTTTTTCTAAGCCCTACTTACCACAGGAGACCAGGATTCCACAATCAGCTTACAGCCATGCGTTTACTATGTGCACCAATCTCAAGCCACTTTGGGGACTCTTTTCTAAAAATAAGTCCATTCCTTAATTATATCACTTCCTCTGCAGAAGCAGATTACCCTCTGCAGGGGCTTTTGAATGCAAACTTGTGTGCAGGCCTACCAATCTCAAGCCACTTTGGGGACTCTTTTCTAAAAATAAGTCCATTCCTTAATTATATCATTTCCTCTGCAGAAGCAGATTACCCTCTGCGGGGGCTTTTGAATGCAAACTTGTGTGCAGGCCCGCTTGCACAATGTCAAAGGTTGGTACTAGAGCCATTTTTCATTATTGAAAAAGCTTTTGACTCACCTCTTTAGACAAATGGAATCATGCAATTGGATGTGCTGGCCATTTCTTTCTTTTGTTTTCTTCTGCTTACAAGGGTAGTACAATTGGAGATAATTCTACTGTGGCATCACAGGTCGGCTTGGTACCCACCTCCACAAATCAGAACCCATTTGCCCACAACATCATAATCTTGTGCTGCCCAAGCCTTCAGCACCCCTTTATCCAAAGCTGGATGTAGGACATATAGTGAAGCCTGGCAAAGTTGCCTTTTCTGCCATTACAAAATGTTATTTGTGGCAAAAGCAAAGGATTATTTTTTCCAGTAGGCTATATAGTTCACCAAAATGATTCTGATGGGATTTGATAAAAAGAAAAAGAAAATTACATTTCAATTCAGAAAACAAAATTGGTAAGGTTAATAAATAACAAAAGCCCGCATCTTAATAATAAAATGTTTATGCAAAAGGATGGTTTAAAAAGCCTTGAACATGACTGGAACTGGGTTATCTCGGTAAGTAATTAGAAACAATACTGAAAGGTGGTCATTTATGTTCATCTACCCTCAATATTGCCTGAGTATTTCAAAATGAACTAATTAAACATAGTAAAGCATGTTTCACACAGTAGTTCTTTGGGAGAATCCACAAGACCTTAATCTTTATTCACTGAAAGATCAAATATTTAAAATGTTACATGGCTATTATTTTTTTGTGAATGCAAAGAAGATTTATTCTAGCTTAAGCTGAGTAGTCCAGAATTAGATACATTACCTTACTATGTCATTTGATCTATGTGTACCTTTTCCTAGATGGTAGTTCTCAAACCCATATGTGCATTAGAATACCCAGTGGAGCTTTTAGAATGTTTGACCATCCAGCTCAATTAAATTAGAATCTCTGGGTGTGAAGCCCAGGCCATGGTATTTTTTAAAGCTCCTGAGATGATTCTAATATACAACTCAGACAGAGAGTCCCTACCCTCAGAAATATTTGATGAGCAAATCATCTGTTCCCATTAAACAGCAAAGCTCTCACTTCCCAAAACATTTCTCAAACCACCCGATCCAGACAAGCAGAACATAAGCATAGTAATGGGGACCAGATTTGGGGAGGGGACCGTAAAATACAGAGTAGTCAGCATCTCTGTGTAATTTGTTTGAGTCACATCTATACAAGTCAGATACCTTGTTGAGAATACCCTCTATTGCAAATTCACAGAGCACACTTTATCAGCCAACGTTAGTTTAGTTGGGGGTCGGAATAAAGACTGCAGGCTGAATCACTGTCAGTTTTGGAGATCCTGGGAAGATAGCTCATTGGTCACCATTAGGAACATCCATTCTGCCTGGTTGTCTTAGACTCTTTGCCCTTTTTTTAAATTTTATTTTTTTAAATTTAATTTAATTTTGTCAATATACAATGTGAAAAATATGAAATGATGCCAACAGCCCTTCAAACAGAATAAGCAAGACTTTTTAGAGTTACGGATAGAACTTTACACTTTCCCAATATAAAACATGTAAATTAAATGTTAAATCATTATTTGGCTTGTCAACAGTTATGATATGGCCACTGTAAAGTAAAAAGAAATGTGTACAATCCAATCGGAGTAAAGGAAATATATCTCTGGAAAGAACTTTCAGGTTGGGAGGTGCTTTAGAAGTCAACCAATTCAACTTCTACATTTTATACATGAGGATTCTGGGGGCAAAAGAAGACCGAAATATGAATTCTAATTCTCAGACTTTCACTCTTTCTTTCTTATCCTAAAAGTCTGTTTTCTTGATCCCATTGACAGTCAACTTTTATAAAGGACTGTCTCCCTGTTCCCTCTATGGTGGATTAATAGTATTTCAGAATGAACATGGCAGAAAGAAGAAAAGTGGTTTCCATGGTTGAATTGGGGCAGAACTAGGACTAGAACTAGAACACTAGTCTCCTCCCTCCTATTCTAGCATGACTGCACAAGTATTGTCCCCAGACAAACTGAACACAGTGCATGCAAACCTCCTTGGTCTATGCCTGTTTTTTTTTTTTTTTTTTTTTTTTTTTGACCGGTAAGGGGATCGCAACCCTTGGCATGGTGTCGCCTGCACCAGGCTCAGCCAGTGAGCGTACCAGCCATTTCTACATAGGATCCGAACCCACAGTCTCAGCGCTACCAGCACCACACTCTCCCGAGTGAGCCACGGAGCCGGCCTCCTGTGTCTTCTTGACTCCTCATGACAGCAGCTTTTTGCAACTTCAACTCAAGAAATAGTAGTTGAATCATCTTGGACAAGATAATTCGCCTCTATGAACCTCATCTTCCCCACAGGTAAAATGGATATAATGAAAAAACTATCTTGCAGAATAATTTGGAAGATAAAATGAGATCATCAGACTATTAAAAATATTTTAGGCTCTGCAGGCCAGATGAGGTCTTTGTTGCACATTCCCTTTATTACAACCCTTTAAAAGTGTAAAAAAAAAAAAATAATATAATAAAAACATTCTTAGCTCTGGGCCGTACAGAAGCAGGCTTCAGGCAGGCCATAGTTTTCCATGACTGATCAAAACCATACTCTGCAAGAGTACAGAAACCAGGCATACCTTAGTGTTGTGTGGTCAGCACCTAGGACAGTGACAGATGCTCAATAAATATCTGAATGAAGTGGTCCAAAGTATAACATATAGAAATTAGTGTGTGTTTATTTAATGTTATTGTGATTGTTGCTTGCATAGCCCCAGCACTACGAGACGATATGAGAGATATGAAGATATGTGTTCAGAAAGATCAAAATAGGTGCATGGGCTAATTAAACAATTTGGAGGGAAAATAGACAACTGTGATCTAGAGAAATGGTTAGATACAAAAGGCGGTTATCTGTGTATTCCAAGGGAAGTAAGAAGGAAGCCATGCATCTGCATGTACTATGTTTTATACATGTTATCAGGACAAGGTTATGGTTTCAGAAGGCCACCTCATTCCTTGATTCCTTGGAATGTGGAAGTCAATGGTTGCTGGGGTGGGATGTAGGCAAATTCCTGTAAAATAAACTGACACCATATCATTTTGAGTTTCAATGATAGTAGAATATCTGTGATGACAAGTATGGCCCTGAATGACTAGTGGATCTAAAAAGACACCAAAGGCCTCCTATGACTCCACAAAGTAGAGAAGAAATGTAACTACACATCCTGGTTTAATGACTCAATTTCACAGTTACAGGAGCTCATTCTGCACCCAGGCTCTGGTTGAGCCTAGAAATGTCAGGAGACCCAGATACCTAAGCACTATAGTCATATTTTAGATTACTAACTGTGCATGCAAGTGTAATTGAGAATCCAGGCCTAGGATAGCATGGAGCAACTGTGCTTGACTGTCACCTTAGGGAGAAACCTTTTCCTTCTTCCCCCTCCCATGACATACACTCTCCAACACGCACTCAGAGGAGTTATTGCCAGGCCAGCATTGGGGTTTAGGGTTATGTTAATCTGATCACTAAAGGAAATGTGACTTAACTTGTACTTCCAAACTTGTGAATAGTAACATACTACCAGTATAAACATTACTGCATTTATTCCTCCCATCCTCACTAACAGATGAGGGAACAGTTTCAAAATGTGAAATAACTTGTTCAAGGTCACACAGCTAAACAGAGGAGTTAGCTTTTCCTGTCTTTTCACTAAACTATATGGCTTACCTAAATAATGAATTATAAATGGCTAGCATCAGCTCATTTTCCAGGAATGGGTTTTGGATGACAGAAGAATAGGAGTCTCTGAGCAAGGGTTTGACACTTAGACAGGGGAGGCAGACAGAGTAAGGATAAACTTCAGTTGTTTTTCTTGGGTAGAGGAAGCCAAGGTTTCATCAATCAGGTAAGCAGATTCTTGAAATCTTATTTGAGTCCTGGAGCTTGGATGATGTTGACACAGCCGATTGTTAGGCCATTGTTGCAGTCAGAATTAGCACAAAGATCGGGCCCGGGATTGCAACTCAGACTGCAGAAAGCTGCCATCATGAGGAGTCAAGAAGACACAGGCATGGACCAAGGAGACAAAGCATAGTTCACTCCCTCATTTGGAATAATTGGCCATGTCTGTTAAATGTAACCTCTAGATTCATCATACTAGATAGGCTGTTCCAAGTACAGATGCTAGTATTTGGTCTATTTCATTCAACTCTTTGAGACTAATCAATAAAAAGATGTATATGGTGCCTGCATGTCTGGCATAGAAAAAAAAGAAAGAAAGAAAAAGAAATGACCTCAGTTCATATGAACACTCCTTGGATTCCTTAGAGCACCTAGTAAACCAGGCAGGCTCAACTATGTGATGGATTTCTGCTGCCCAATTTAATATTTAATATTTTAATATTTAATCCTAAAGCTGTGTGTTCCATTCCTTAAGTTATGGCATATTAAAAAGTGGAGCTACTAAAAGCACTAAGTGTTTTAGTTCAGGAAGAGAGCGCAGCCTTCCTTAAGTGGCAGGTGACTCTGGGTGTCTTGCTTTATTTGTTTTTGAAAACATGGCTTTATTTCTTAAATATTTATTATTAATACAACAATAATGCTATCCGGTATTTATATAGTACCTTGTCTTCCAAGGAGTACTCTGGTTGAATAATGTCATCTGTCTTTACGAACTTCACTGTCAGGAAGAAGACTGGACTAACTTTTGCCTTCTTACAAATGGGAAAACAGAAACCCCAAGAGATCAAACAAGTTTTCTCAAGTCAGAGTGGACCTATTGGATTTACTTATGGTGAAGTTGCTCAAGCTAGTGTTTGCTGGCTGTAACAATAAAATCTCTGCTACAGATTTCACAGCAATGTCCATTTCACCATTTTTTACTCATAAGCCTTGGTTTATAGAAGGATGCCTGTGACATGGGGATACAAACATTGCATTGAAAATGGCTCATTCATTCATTCATTGAAGAGATACTTATTGAGTTCCTACTACATGCCTGGTGCTATCTAAGCACCAGGGCTGTGTTAGTCTCCTATCACTGCCGTAACAAATTTCCACAAACATCAGAAGTCCTAAAATCAAGGTGTCAGCAGGACCACATTCCTTCTGCAGGTTTGGAGAGAACCCATATCTTTGCTTTTCCAGCTTCTAGAGGACACCTGCATTATTTGGCTCACGGAACCTTCCTTCATCTTCAGAGTGCATCACTCCAACCTCTCTTTCCATCATCACCTCTCCTTCTGACTCTGACCATCCTGTCTTCCTCTTACAAGGACCCTTGTGATTATATCCCATATGGATAATCCAGGAAAATCGCATCTCGAATTCTTAACTGAATTGCATCTACGAAGTTCATTTTTCTGTGTGAGGTAACATAGTCACAGATTTCAGTGATGGGAACACAGGCATGTTTGGAGAGGGGAGACATTATTCAGCCTACCACAGACTGTAAAGATGTTTAAGACTTGTTCTAGTCCTTGCAGCAATCTTAATTTGGTGGGAAAGAGGTACACAAATGATCAATGGCAAAGCATGATTGTAAGTAACAAGAGATGGTGGGTAGGAGATGACTATCTAGCCCAGCTAATGAGTGTGAGGAAGAGTTCTGGACAAGATGATGTCTACAGCTATTCTTAGAGGATTAATGGGAAATAATCATGCAAGACAGCAAAGTAGTATGTTGCAAGTCAGGTGACGCAGAGAAAAAATATGCTGTAGGCAAAAGGCACACCATAAGCAGAGTGTAGTCCAGTTGTCTACTTCATTTGGCTTCAGTATTTCCTTCTAATTGGTCAGCTTTGTTTCAGAGGTACCTTGAGTGACGGATGGAAAAAGCCGTACACTGTAGCAAATAACAATTAAGAGAAGGAGGCCTGGTATTGAAGTGATCTGGTATTGTAGGTGATCTGAGTTTCATTCAGACCCTGACTACCTTCAAAGTTTGTTTAACTTCTCTTATCCTCAGTTTTCTCATCTGTCAAATGGGAGTAAAACAGTACTTATCTTAAAGAGTGTTCTAAACATAAAATGAGATAATGAATATAAAGTTCTTAGCACAATTCCTGGCACATAGTAAGATTCAATGAATGTTTGGGGGTTTTTGTTTGTTTGTTTGTTTGTTTGTTTGTTTGCTTGCTTGCTTGCTTTACTTTGGGCCTCTTCTATACCAGGACACTAAGATGCAGTGTCTTAGTCCATTTGGGCTGCTATAACAAATTATCATAGACTGGGTAATTTATAAACAAGAATTTATTGCTCACAATTCTGGAGGCTGAGAAGTCCAATATCAAGATGCCAGCATATTTAGTGTCTGGTGAGAGCTTGCTCTCTGCTTCAAAGATGGATGAGCTAGATGCTTCTAGCTACATCCTCATATGGTGGAAGGAAAGAACAAGCTGCCTCAGACTTCTTTTATGAGGCCACTAATCCCACTTATGAGGGCCACTCATAAAGGCCCACCTCTTAATACTATTGTTTTGGGGATTAGGTTTCAACATATGAATATGGGGGGACATGATCATTCAGACCATAACGTGTCATTCATATTTTGACCCATGTCAGGAAACCCCTCTAGGAAGATCAGGGGATTTTCCCTCGAGAGCCAAGTCTCCATGGAGATATTGTCACATGTCACTTCACAAAGATTTCAAAGGCTTCTTTAGGATATTATGTAGGTTACTAAGTACAGTTCAGAGAAAACAAGACCATGGCCGGCTCACCCAGACTGTCAGGTCCTAGAAATTTTCCAGTGTTGAAATGTCACATTATTCTCTTCTTGAAATAGCCAAGTATGGTTATTCTAGGGGATGAATAAATAGCTGCAATTTCTGTTCACTGTAGGAGCTGACTTTTTCCCACAATGTTGACAGTGTCATGTAGATTAAAAGAAGATGTGGAACCCGGACCAGGTCAGCTGCTAATAACTGTGTGTCTTTAGTCAATTGATATAACTTTAATTTACCCACTGACAAAATAAAATTTTTTGAATGAGATGATTTGTAAGATCCCTTCTAGATCTGAAATTCTATTATTCTATGGCAAGTTTAGAGCATAAACAGACAACATCTGCAGAAAGGCAGCCTGAGCTGATGGTAACAGCAGAACTTTAGGGTCAGACAAATGTGTGCTTGAATCCGTGCTCTGAGATTTACTCACAGGGTTACTTAACTTCCCTGAGTCTCAGTTTCTGTAAAATTAGCATAAAAGTGCCTCGCCAACAGGGTGGTAGGAAAATTAAATGAGACGTCATATGTAACGGAGAGTCTGGCACAAAATTAGTGTTCAATGATTATTGAATACAAAGGTGGACAGATGATGTCTCACCAAAATTCCACTTCCAAATTGTGACCCTTTCAGAGCCTGTTCCAAGAGGTCTTCTTTTTTAAAAATTAGTGTTTATCGTTTTCAAAGTATCATGTGTTTATAGTTCAAAAAGTCAGAGTGTTAAAAGGCTCAAACAAAAAACTGTCTTCTTCCATGCCCATCCCCACCATTAATTACTGTCGCTCAGAGGAAATAACGCTACATTTTTAGCCATTCCTTCTGGTAGTTTTCCTCCATATTTCTAAACACAATGTTTATAGTGCTGTTTCTTCCTGTTGCTAGTATTGAAAGACTTAGTGTCTCTCTCTCTCTCTCCCTCTCTGCCTCCCCGCCCCTGACTCGCATACTACCAATTTAGTGATATTGCATTTTTTTCGGTTAAATCAATAATCAGCATGTGCATTACTATGGTTGTTAATCCAAGTAAAGTACAATGACTAAGTTACTGCCTTTTCTGCCTTTTGACTTATTTTCTATGCACATAACATGAATTTTTCTCAGAAATCTCTACCAGAACACCAAACAAAATTTAATGTGATAAAACTCACATCAGCAAGCTAACAGTCCTTTTTCTAAGAGGTACCTCTCCAGGACAACTGTGCCATCTTCTCCAACACGGGCAGGTTACACTCTAGAGCTGCTATGTCACTGTCATCCTCCATCATCTACATTCTTCTGTCCTTTGTCACCTTCCCATACTGCTGGGTCTTTCTTTAACCACTTTCCCCTATTAAATCTCATTTTCCTGTTTCCTTCTCTTGACGTTTTTTTTTTTTTTTTTTTTCTTTCAGGGAGGCACACCCTCCAAAAGCTTTTCCAGGTACAATTTCGAATCCTCAAATGTCTGAAAATATTTCTCATTATATTTTCACGCTTCATTAATAGTTTGGGTGTAGAATTCTGGGTTACAATTTTGAGAACATGCATCAATTGTCTTCTAGCTTCTAGTATTTCTATTAAGAAGTTCAGTATCAATTCTTATTCTTAGTCCTTTTTATGTGATCTGTTACTATTTCCTTGAAACTTTTAGGATTTTTCTGCATCCCCAGCATTCTGTGATTTAAGAATGATGACCTTATAATGATTTTTAAAATTTATCTTACTGGGTGCTCTCTGTAGTCTGGATCTTCATATCTTTCTCTTCTGGTCAATTTTATAGCATTAACTCTGTTAATCTTCTCTCCACTGTTTTCTGTTTCCTCTCTAAGGACCTCTGCAGTACCTGGTTCCTTCCAACTGCTGAAACTTTTTGAGGCTCTGTGACCCACATCACCTTTATTTTTGTTTATATCTCCCCTTGACAGGTCCTTAGATGTTAGTTTTCTTCACTCTCTTACTTCTGTTACCATTCATTGATCCACATACCATTGCTCAAAACTCAGTTGACATATTTTATCCATGATTGTCTCTTCTGTTATTCTAGTTTCCCTTTCTGATTCTAGTTTCGTGTTCTATTTGTATCATTTTATCCCTTCAGTGCCATTTAAGTGAGAGTCTCCAGAAAGGAATAGAGATAAATGAATGTGTTCAATCTGCAATGTTTAACTGGAAGTCTGTTGAGGGTTTTTTTTTCAGTGAATGAGTCTGCATATGGGTAACACAAGGAAAAATACAGAGAAATGTGCTTCCCTGAAAAGTCTCTCTCTGAGTTGATAATTCACAATGGCCTCATTTTGTAGAGAAATAAGTGATTAAGGACCACTCTTCCCCTGTAAAGAATGGGATGCTATCATCCTGAATTCCTACCTCACATCTTGTCCTACTTAAAATTCCCATTATTCTTAAAGCTTATACTTTACCTAGGCACATTTTTTTCTGCTCAGATGGACTGTTTCTTTATATCAGCTCCAGCAGCACCTCAAGTTTCAGACAGAGGACTTTTGCTGTAATTTCAGTCCACCATCTTCCCTCCCCACATATAATAAGGAAACACCATTCTGAAAGGTATCTACCTATAGCAGACTTTTGCTAAAGATTGAAAAGTAATCGTTCCTTCTCCAGATTGAACACTGATATCATATGGAAAGATTTTATGATGTTTTGTTGTTGTTGGCAGCTGGCCGGCATGGGGATCCGAACCCTTAACCTTGGTGTTACAAGGCGGTGCTCTGACCAACTGAGATAACTGACCAGCCCAAAATGTCATGATTTTTTTGTCGGGGATTTGGTAGATGGCAAGATTTTAGTTTCCCTTACTCTGTCATACCTTGATGTCTGTGTGTAAGTTTATTTCTAAAATGAACACAAAAAATCAAATACCATGAATCTTCTATGTATCATGATAGAAAAGACAAGGAAATCATGGTTTTAAGTCAAAGAGGAAGAAGGCCTGCTATTATAATCCAAGAATCCTTATAAAATAACATTTAATAAGATAAGACATCCTATGTCTGCTTTTGGTTTCCATATCCTATGAAAGAAATAAGAAATTTATAAGAGGGCAAGAGGGGACAAAAGACATTTGCCTACATTATTTCATTTCATCTTCTCAATAAGTTTGTGAGATATTATTTCTTCCCACTTTAAAGATGAGGCAATAAAACCTAAATGACTTTTCTAGACCACATATCTAGAAAGTGGTAATGATGGGAATTGTAGTGATAATGGATACTGCCACGACTGTGCCTGCTATATATAGAAGATAGATAGATAGATAGATAGATAGATAGATAGATAGATAGATAGATAGATAGATATGTGTATATACAAATACAACTATATATTATTTAGCTCTCATGATTACAAACAGATGTTATTATCCTTCTTTGTCAGATTTGGAAACTAAGATTCAGAGAAGTCAAGTAACATGCCCAAAGTAACACAGCTAAGAAGCATCCATTTCTTCCAGTTCTTTCCTTCCATCTCCTCCTCCTTTTAACTAGTGCCCAAAGATGGTTCCCAATAATCCCTCCCCACCCTGTATGCACATGTCACTCCTGATGTGAAGAGGCAGGACACATTTCCCCCATCCTTGAATCTTGGCTGGCTTTGTGACTAATTTTAAACAAGAGAATGTGGAAGAAGTGACATTCTAGGCTTCCAAACTCAAGCACTAAGATAACAGGCAGGTTCTATTTTCTGCATGATGGAACTCAGGCACCATGTTGTGAGAAACTCAAGTTACATGAGGAGATCAGGTGGAGCAGAACACTGGTCAGGAGCTCCAGCTGTGCTCCCGGTTGACAGCCAGCACCAACTGCCAGCTCTGTGAGTGAGGCATCTGGGTTGTTCTAGCCCAGTCAAGCCCTCCAATTATTTCAGTTTCAGTCAACACCACATGGAGCTGAAGAATCACCCAGCTGAGCTCAGTCAATCCACAGGACCTCAAAATAGAATACAATAGTTATTGTTTTAAGCCACTAAGTGTTGGAGTATTTTGTCATGAAGCAAGAGACAACCAAAACACTGCCTGTCTTAGAAGATATGACCCCAGGCCTTGTGCTTCCAAAGCCTGTTGTCATTTATTAGAGCAATTATAATGGCATAGCTTTTCCCATCAAGAATAGAAATGGAATGAATTATTTAGCTCCTAGAAATGATAGTATCTGAAAACAAGACATGGAAAGAGAACTTAGAAATGGCAAATTAAAAATATTTATAGTTTTGGTAAGAGTGTGTAGAAACAGGAACAGTTATTCATTTACTGTTTGTGGGAGTATAAAATGAGGAAAGGTTTCTGGAGGGCATTTTGGCAATCTGTTTTAGATGTCTTATAAATGCTCATGCCCCTTGACCCAGAGATGTCACTTCAGAGCATTTATCCTTGGGAACCATAATAGAGACATGCAGTGATTTTCTCCTATAAGAATGTTTAGCATAGTACTCTGTCTAATAGCACACATATAAGAGAGAGAGAAGCAACCTAAATATGCAATAACAGGGGATTTAGGTAAATAAATTATGGTATATTCACATAATGGAAAATTATGATAATGCCATTGCAAATAATGCAATTGAAGTCTTTTTAATGGCACAGAAGTATATTCAATGATAAGAATATAAAACAATGTAAACAGTGAAACATATGAAACAATGTAAACAGTTTCCATTGATTTTTGTGAGCAACAACAACAATCATGGTAACTGACACCAATATAAGACTATGTGCCAAGAACTTTTGAGGGACATAACATGAAAATAAGCAATGACTGTCTCTTAGTGGTATGATTATTTCTGCTCCATGCCTTTTAATATTCACTAGGCTTTTTTTTTCAATTAACATGTGATAAGAATATAAAATCAACCATTATTATAAGCTTAGATCTAATTTTAAAAATGAGTTAGTAACTTTGGGATTTCTGGGATGATTTTAAAAACATTTCTGCTATCCTGAAATTGTTATGCACACAACCACACATTTTCCATGTGGCATTTTCTGGGGCAGTAGCTCGAGCCAAAATCCTGAGCTGAAAGGGCCCCTGGTCTTATGCATATTTTTAGTGCATAATTTTAAGCCAATTTTGGGACATCTCCTGGAACTTTCTGTACCAGGCAAGTTCCCATTTTTGCTTCTGCCATGTGCATGAGGCAAGAGATTCCAGGGTGTTCTCTGCAGAAGGTGGACCAAATGAACACTCAGTTTTATTGTATGCTGGAAGTTATAAGCTCTCTGGGGATTCAGAAAACATCACTGCTTTATGCTGTATAAGCTTGGGAAGCAAGGATCTCTCTGCATTCTGAAATGACCTTCCTGCAATTAGAAATGAGATTTCCAGCAGGAGTTCTACCTCAATGCAAACAGTAGACAATAGCCTTTGGCTCCCACTAACGAGATCAGTGAGCCACACTCTTCAAATTGGCTAAATTTATATTGCACACTATACCCTGTGAATTAATAACAAGGAAATTCTTTTGTTGGCTTGAAAATAATCTATACAAATTCTATCTTAATATTATTCTCTCAACAGGTCATACAAGTGCCGGCAGGCAGGAGCCAGATCAGATGATGGAAACAGGATCTCAGAGTCTGGAGTGTCTGTAATGAAATGCTGCACCTGCTGCCTCTCAAAGTGGAATTGATTGGATAAAAATTTAGTATACAAGAGTCATCCTGTGCTTGCTTTCCAGCCTTTCAATATATACAGATTAAGGACCTATTTCCTGGAAGATGCTTTGAATTTCTAGTGAGATACATAGTAACCTGGCACAAGGGAGGTACTCCATGTTTGAAAAGTAAACAAACTTGGTGGGACAATAACCCTTGATCACTCTGTCAGTTAATTTTCATTTGGGGTAACACAAACCTCTTTCCACACTGACCAAATCACAAAGGAAATTTATCTACTTGCATAAATAAAAAGTTCAGGGATTGACTAGCTGCAGGCATGGCTTGATAAGAGGCTAAAATGTTAACAAGATCTAATACCTCTTTTTTTAGATTGTAACTTGACTCTCCTCATGCTGGCTACATTTCTTCTTTTTTCTTTTTGACAATTTCTTCCATCATGGTCAAAATACAGTGTCTCCAGAACTTACATGCTCTTGGTTTCAAATTCCTTGAGAAAAGAGTGAGAATCTCTTTCCCTGAAAACGTGGCAGAGTTCATTGTGCCTCTTTGGTTCTGATTAGGTCACATACCCTGAACTCACCACTAAGGCAAATGCATAGGTTGAAGTCTGAATCAACTTAGACTTGATTCACATCTCTCCCCTGTGGGCAGGAAGTTGGGAGAGTGACATCAGCCCCACTCAAAATCATGGGTAGAAATGAGGGAAGACTGACTGATCCAGAGCTAAATCAGGGTGTACTTACAGAGAGAAGCATGCCTGGACCTGGTGGCAAAGATCTCAAATCTAACACAGATATTAAAGAAAAGTTTAAAATTTGCTCTTTAGGAAAACCATTTAAAGTCCCTTCTATGCAGAGCATCATGAGCTGTCTCCTGTTCCTTGATGCATGGTCTACAGGGTGAGAGTCACCTCCCACTCATTTTGACACTCTTGCTCTTCCTCGCAGGGTCCAGCCATGCCTCCTACCTACATTCCTTGCCCCACCCCTCTACTCTTTGCCTGATGAAGGTAGAGAATTTCCTCTATATCCACGTAACGGCTATTACTTATTACTCCCTTAGTATGCACCAGGCATGATGCAAAATCCTCTACGCAAAAATTTAATCTCTACAGAAACTCTCGGAGGTCACGTCTGTTGCTTATACAATGAGAAAAATGAAGATCAGAAAAATGAAACTTGGTCAAGTTCATATAGCTGCTAAGTAGAAGAAAGAGGATCTGATATATGATTCTCCAGCCAGTGTTTTAACTCTACAGTGATTCAGTTCAATTCCTTTCCACCATACTGAACCAACTCCACATGGCAAGGCTTCCGCTTGCTCACGCTTTCTTAGATCTGAGGCCTCCCTCTCTAGCCTTCATTGCCACACTTCCTCCCTTATGACTGTACATATGCTTTAAGCTTCAGACCATTGGCTGGGAGCCCAATGCCTTCTTTCCTACCATTCCTCCTCTGTAGGACAGGAAGCTTGGCTTATAGGAATGACTATGTTTTCGTCTTGAAAACTGCCACCTGCTTGGCACCAGAAATCTGCTCACTGCTTGTACTCTTCATTCCTCTGCCTACTTTTTGGGAAAGCCCACTCTGGCAGTATTTTACATTCCTTCTTATCATCTCTGCAATAAGAAGCTGACTCTTACAAGATAGGTGAATCAAAAATTTACAGAAAAAAAAATACAAAATGCAAAGAGGCTCAATGTCACTGAGAATAAGAGAGACACTGAAAATAAATAAAATGACACTGAGATAACAATTTATCACCTATTAGATTGGCAAATATCCAAAAAATGGACAATGTATTGTGTTGATGAGGCTGGCGGGAAACAAATCCTTTCACCTGTTCTGGTAGAAATGCAAAAATGGTACAACCCTTTGTGGAGAAAAAATTGACAATGCTTACCAAAAAAAAAAAAAAAGAAAGAAAGAAAGAAAAAAGAAACTATGTATGCATTATCCTTCGACTCAGCAATCCCACTTCAAGGACTCTATTCCAAGGAGAAGTTGTTAAAAATATGAACACACAAATGCACAAGACTATTCATTCTGGCACTATTTGTAATAGCAAAAGACCAGAAAATACCCAAATGTCTATCAAGAGACCACTTAAATAAACCATGGGACATCTACACAATGGAATACCATGCAACTATAAAAAAGGAATGGGGATACAATCACTCCTCATTATCTGTGGAGTCTATAGCTGCACATTCACCTACTAGCTAATTTTATTTGTAACCCCAAAGTAAATATCGATGGCACTTTCAGTCATTTGCAGACATGCACGTGCGCAAAGTGGCAAAAACTTTGAGCTGCGTGATGTGCATATCCCCAGCTGAGGTCAATATAGTGACGCTATGCCTTTGTTTCACCTCTCATACCATAAATGTAAGTGACCTTTACAGAGTCTATTTAGTGCCACTTTTTTTTGCATTTTGTGCTTTTTGGAGGTGATTTAACTGTTTAAAATGGCCCCAAAGCATAGTACTGAAATGCCATCGAGTGTTCCTAAGTACAAGAAGGCTGTGATGTGCCTTATGGAGAAAACACATGTTACATAAGCTTTGTCCAGGCATGAGTTACAGTGCCTGAGTTCAATGTTAATGAATTAACAATACACATCACATAAGGTGTCTTTAAACAGAAACATACATAAAGCAAGTTTATGTATTGGTTGGTTGGTGAAAATGTTATGACCAGAGGCTCACGGGAACCTAATCATGTATTTTCCCTAGGAACAATGATTCAGGATTTACTAATCCAGTGTTCACAGGGACTTTATAGAATATAACTGATGTGAATGATCAGAATAATGGTTATAGCATGCTACTTTTTACCTGAGAAAGAGACTATGAAAAGATCCTCATTTGTGTATATATACACACAAAATGGTAAAATTTAAAAAAAAAAAAAACCTTTTTAAAAAGTCACTGAATGGAAGTAGTAAGAAACATGTGGAGGGAAGAGAAATGGAAACTAGACTTCTTGAATGCAATCTGTTCCAAAGATTTTACTTTTTAAGCAAATAAATATTCTACAAAATTTTTTTAATTATATCAAAAAAATTTTAATGTAATCCCTTCAAATCTAGAGCAAAACAAAGGAAATGAACTAAACTGTATATCAAGTTGGTGCCTTAACAGTGAGAGATTATGTTAAATTACTTTAAAATATAGCAATTTGCTTGTATATCCCTCCTGAGGTGATATACTTAAGCAATTAAATATGTTAAAAAATCAATCAGTTCAAATGACATTTTAAAAAGCAAAAGAAACCTCCATGGTCACCTATGGCAGTATTAGGATACCAACTTATTTTCTGAAAACTGATATTAAAGGGAAAACGTAAAAAGTTTAACCTGATTTTCCTGTATAAACTCTACTTTGGGAGTAATCAAAGAGTTGATGATGGAAAGTTCTTTTTTCAGGGAAATCTCACCCACTAATAAAGAAATGATAGACTTAGAATATCACCACCTTGTACCCCTAAAAAAAAAAGATCAATAGTGACTAAAATAATTTGATTAAAAGCTAAAGAGGAATTTTATACTGGGTAGATCAGGCTGATAACAGTTGTACCCAGTAGTAAATCTTAAAGAGAGTTAATCAGGCTTGATATGCATCTTGATGCAATGCACTGGGAAGTACACAACACCACATATAAATATCATTTCCTTCTCCCCCCTCATGCCAAATTGAACCTGGATCTAACTACCAATTTATAGGACATACAAAGGATAGGGGAACATGTTACATAATGCTGCAGGTATGAATCGGTAAAATGCACAAATTAGAAAACTCTACCAGACAAACAAATCAGGGTTTTAAATAGATAGATGGGGAAAAAGTAGAAAGAGGAATTTCAAATTAACAGAGACTGAGGGTATAGCTCAGTGACACAACGTTTGACTGCAAATTAACAGAGACTCGAGAAATATCAACTAATGCAGTGTGGGTATCTGGTGTAGACTCTAACTCAATAAAATTAATGGTATTGCATACAATATAAACGCACAGACATACAATAGTTGAGGAAATTTGTACGTTAACTGTATATTTTATAATATTAAATTGCTTATAGGTGTAATTCTGGTACCATAGCCATACTTTTTAAAAGTCCTTGTATTTTAGACACACATTTTGCACTATTTATGAATAAAATAATATACCATTTTGGAATTGCTTCAAGATAATCCAAGGTGTATTAGTCTGTTTCTGTTGCTTATAACATAAATGCCTGAAACTGGGTGATTTATAAAAAAAACAACATTATTGCTTGTAGTTTCAGAGGCTGGGAAGTCCAAAGTCCAGGGCGCATGTCTGGTGAGGGCTTTGTTCTTCTTGATGACTCTATTCAGAGACTCAGGGTGTCCCATGGTGGATGGCAGAAGCTGAGAGAGCTAACTCTTCACTCCTCCTCCTTTAAAAGCTCTCAGAACCACACCCATGACCACCATTAAACTGTCAATTGGATTAATCCGTTTACCAGGGCATGGTCCTTACAATCTAATCACCTCTTCCAGGCCCCATCTTTCAATTACTACAGTAGGATTTCCCACCCTCTTAACATTGTCACAGTGGAGGTTGTTTCTACTACATGGACTTCGGGAGACACAAATCAATTCACAGCACAGGGGAAGGGTGGCCAACAGGGGACAAACCAGTATGGTTTGCCTGGGACTGAAGGGATTCTTGGGACACTGGAGTTCAGTGTTAAAACTGAGAAAGCCTTGGACAGACTGGGATGTTTGGCTACCCTATGAGTGTGTGAGATTAAAGGAGAAACAATGATGGTCCTGTAATGATAATGATGGATACTGGGCTTCGTTTTAGTGTTCTCTTTACTTCTGATTTGTTAGAAAATGTTTATGGAAAATGAAACAACCCCTGCATAGTCAGGCCCATGGAGCCAACCATTGAGTCAGGTCCCCAACTTCTACTCTATCCTGACATCTGCACTTTCCACGTTTCCTGCCTCTGTCCCACGGCCCGCCCAGTCCTGCATCATCACAAAAGCATAATGCAGAGGTGTGTGGACAGCAGTTAGAAAACCCCAAAGAGTCCAAGTCCCAGCTTTTCTTCTATATGTCTGACCTTGAAACAGTGACTTATGACCCTCTGAGGCTCCATTTCTTCATGAATACATTTGGAATCAAAATAATGACTACTTCATAGGGCTGTTGCAAAAAATGTGATAGGAAGATGGGGGCAAAGTGCTTAGACCAGGGCCCGGCATATCCCTTTCCTCTTCTATATATGACACATGCTTTTCTTCACTTTCCACACTTAACATCCTGAAATCAGAACTCATTTTAAAATCAAAGTTGTACAGTTGGGGTTCTCAGATGTAAACAACAGTATAACAACCATGTTTTCTGTTTTCTGTGTTTGATGCTTTGACATCTAGGGCCTTGCTGACCCTGAAAGGACTGCCCCTCCCAGGGCTAAGCCAATTCCTGGAGATAGTAAATGATTCAGCTGATGTATATCTTTCATATGCAAATCAACCATTCCAGAGCCCATACCCCCAACCTCCTCCTTTACAGGCTCTGTCACTCTGGGCCACTATCTACTTGCCCTACTCACCCCCAGGGCCCCATGCAAGATGTCTAGAAATAGCCTCGACATCCCAGTGCTCACTGAAATTATTCAAAATAGCTAATCATAAACCTGCTTACCCTGTTTTACCCGCTCCTTCTGGCAGAAACCACAGTAAAGGCTCTTGCCTGTGTTTTCTCTTTGCCTTCTCCCTTTTGCCTCTTGCCCAAACCCTGGTACTTCCCCATGTGGCCCTGAAGAGCATGCCATGCCACCAGCTTCTACGGGAGTGTCAGTAAAAACATCTTCCTTTACGATAGTCATTTCCGTATCTGTGTGTCTTATCATACCTGATTAAGACAAATTCCAGATAGTCTTAAAACAAATAGAAATTAACTATGGCCTACTTCAACAGAAAAAGACAATGGGAAGTTCATGAGTGCTAAGGGTAGAACAGGCAACCAGACTGCCAAATAAGCAAAACCCAGAGGTTTAGCAGCCCAAAGCCCAGCTAAGGTCACTGCCCAGGATCATTCTAATGAGGGCAATCACTAACACAGCCACCACTGGATGCTCAGTGCAATGCCTACTGGAATCTCAATAACATCACTGATACCAGACACCTGATGTGGTTACTACTAGACCCTCAAGATTCAAAGTCCTAGGCATGAGCTTCTGATTGACTGAGCCCGTCTTCATTTAACTATACTCCAGATGTCAGGAGGTAGGAAAGAGAGAATATTTGACCTCTTCAGCTATCAAGAAATACCTATCAAGAAGATATTTCTCACTGGATGCACAAAGGAAGATTCTCCTAAAAGTAAAAAGAATGCTTATATCCCCAAATACCAAAAAGTCAAAAGACCATGAGAGAAGCCAGAAATTTGAGAAGATGAGTCAGCTTTATTTTGTCATTGCTGGGCATGTGCTAACCTCACCAACTATCTTGGCGCAATAAATCACAAAGATTTCAAAGCCAGGAGAGATTGGTGTTAATTGATTCATGGGCCATGAAGGACTAGTCAGCTATACATCTATTTATCATAAAGCTTCTGATGACTTTTCAGAGAAGCTCTTTAACTTCTCAAGCATCTAATTAAAAGGATTACAAGTTTTACTGCATAGAAACTGCAGATGAGAACCCAATATTCTTCAGTTTGACTCCAAATTATATTCTCCATCCTAAGAACATGAAAGAGGTCAAGGATCATGAGTTACGATGAAAAGAACTACATCAAAATGACTCTGCAGGAACGTCTGTCATCCAGCATCCTTCAGAGGAGCCATAGGATTCAGTGTGAAGAGGCTGGACTCAAAACTGATAGGGACTTTGAAAGCAAAAAGAATAGAATTTTAAATATGAATTTAAGCTATTTTTCTATGAGTAAAATAAAATTGTCTACAATTTAATTGTATTTCTCCTTCCCCCCATACCTTCTCCCAAAAGTTGACATGAAATCAGTGGTAAATTTTACCATCAATGAGAGACCGCAGTAAATGTCAAATACATTTTAGTTTAAAGATATGGCCTTGGGGTGAAATCATCCAGACCCAGCTGGCATGTCTTCTCCTTTGCCTTTCTTGTCTAAATTTCCTCATCTCTGCAGAGTTCATAGTTCCACATCTGACTGTGTCTCAGCTGAAAGGAGCACAGGAACCAGGCAACATCAGGTCTCTGGTTTTAGCTCTGCATGAGCAATGCAAGGAAGCAATTGCTGCTGTGAAGTGAAAGAGACCATTGGGAAGAAAGGGCAAGAAGTCAGACCTGCAACTGTGGATTTGCTTCTTGGCTTGGCCCTCGAGTCAGTGACCAGAGGCCCCACAATGCCTGGGGAATTTGTCCTTCCTTCCCATCCTATTATACTTGCAGACAAGCACAGAGAAATGGGAGCTGAGGATCAGCAGGAATATGCAGCTGCTCTCTCAACTCTGTCCCCTGTAACATACTCAAGGCCAGGAGCCATGTATCACCAAAAACACTCAGCTTCTCCCTAAATCTCATTCCTAAAGTTGGTGAGACATCCTTTATCTAAGTTCAGAATCCTCCTTTGCTAGATTATTAGATTCCATTTTTTGGTCATTTGTTATGTTCTGGGAAGTATATATACAAAGAACACATCGTGTGTGTGTGTGGCTGGCCAGTACAGGGATCCAAACCCACAGCCTTGGTGTTATGAGGCTGCACACTAACCAACTGAGCTAACCAACCAGCCTGAGAACTATATATGAACTATCTTATTTAATCCTCACAAATGTTCTATCAATGTTGATATTATTTACCCTCCCATTTTGCAGATAATATAATTGAGCCTCAGAAGTAGAGATAAATTTAATGCCAAGTTCTGTCTCCAAAACTTGTTTGAGCTTGTTTGTCTGCAATGCATTGAACAAATCAGATTCTCTTCCAAACATGCTTTTTTCTATAACAGCTTTATTGAGGTATGATTCACATACCATATAATGAACCTTTTAAAGTACACCATTCAATGGTTTTTAGTGCATTCACAGAATTGTGCAATCATCCCCAATATATATATATATTTTTGTCCTTTTTGAGACCGGCCACACCGCGCTCAGCCAGTGAGTGCTGTGAACGCACTGGTCATCCCTATATAGGATCTGAACCCGCGGCGGGAGCGCTGCTGCACTCCCAGCGCCGCACTCTCCCAAGTGCGCCACACTCTCCCAAGTGCGCCACGGGCTCGGCCCAATCATCCCCAATATTACTTCCAGAATATTTTCATCAGTCCCCCCCAAAACCCCACTTCTATTATCAATCATTCTTGTTCCCCCAACCCCAACGCCTGGGAACTACTAATCTATTTTCTGTCTCTTCAGATTTTACCATCCTGAATATTTTATATAAATGGATTCATACAATATGTATTCTTTTGTGACTGGCTTCTTTCACTTAGCTTAAAGTTCATCTATGTTGTGGCACAAATCAGTACTTCATTGCTTTTTTATGGCTGAATAATATTCCAATGGATGGTTATACCACATTTGTTTATTCATTCATCAGTGGATGGACATTTGAGTTGTTTCCACATTTTTACTATTACTAGTAATGTGCCATGAATATTCATGTACAAGTTTTTGTGTGGACATATGTTTTCAATTTCTGTGGGCATACATCTAGGAGTGGAATTTCTTGGTTATATGGTAACTCTATGTTTAACTTTTAAGTTAAACTGATGAAGTGCTCTCCACAGTGGTTGCACCATTTTACATTCCCACCAACAATGTATGAGGGTTTCAATTTCCCCACATCCTTTCCAACACTTGTGATTGTCTATTATAACCATCCTGGCAGATATAAAATGGTATCTCATTGTGGTTTTCAAGGATCGGAAGGCTTAGTATTCTTAAGATGACTATATTTCCCAACTGACCTACAGGTTCAGAACAATTCTTGTCAAAATCCCAGATGCCTTTTTTGCATAATTTGACAAGCTATTCCTAAAATTCATATGGAAATGCAAGGGACCCAAAATACCCAAAAAAGTTCTTTAAAAAAAAAAAAGACTTGGAAGACTCAGGTTTCCCTATTTCAAAATGTACTACAAAGCTACAGTAATCAAGACAGCGTCCCTAATAACGAATGATACTGAGCATTTTTTCATTTGCTTATTGGCTATTTGTGTATCTTCTTTGAAGAAATGTCTATTCACATTATTTGCCCTTTTTAAATTGAGTTACTTGTTTTTTTATTGTTGAGTTGTAAGAGTTCTTTATAGATTCTAGATACAAGTCCTTTATCAGACATATTAGTTGCAAATATATTCTTCTATTTTAACTTTCTTGATGGTGTCTTTTGAAAAACAAAAAATTTTAATTTGACGTTAAATTTATCTGTTTTTTCTTTTGTTGTTTATGCTTTTGTGTCATATCTAAGAAACTGCCTAATTGAAGGTCATAAAGATTTATTTCTACATTTTCTTCTAAGATTTTTGTAATTTAACTCTTAAATTTAGGTCTATGATCTATTTTTTTTTTTTTTTTTTTTTTTTTTTTTTTTTTTTTTTTT